>NC_064641.1:498376386-498681989 GCF_023864345.2 Schistocerca serialis cubense | reverse complement strand
ATCAGCCGCCTCAGCAGCATCCGGGGAGCGTATCTGCTGGGACGAGACAGGGAAACCATTAGCCGCGCCGGTGAGGGGCCGACCGGGCGTGGAGAAATTTTGGCGGCCCAATAACAGTAGAAAACCGAGGTGTCGTCGTTATGAAAATTCCATATGGAATAATCAACGACGGGATAGTGTGCCAGTGTTAGGAGAAAGGAGTGCGCCCACAAGTAGTAGATCAGCTGTAGACACGGCAGTAGAAAATACATTCACTGTCAGTGAGAACAATTTAAGTAGTGTTCCGGAAATCGATTATAAAGTGGCAGCTGTAACACCCACAGCGGAACTGGAGATTGAGTTTAAGAATGATTCGCAATTGTTGAGAGAAGACCAGATGTCGGATAACACGTCCGTCATCGAGCGAGGGGATGCAGAGAGGGATAAGGTCTGGTTAAGGCAGTTCGGTCGCTTATACGACGAACTAACAGATTATAGGGGCATGTATGGGAGAAGTGTTTATGGGGAGCGCGTGCAGGATTTGCCGCGTCTCGTCCCGCAGGAAGATAGTGTTTGTGAAGTGATAGGAAGTTCTGGCCCTAACCTGCAGACTTTACCAGAAATAGTTGATGCTAATGGGGAGCACGAACAAGATTCGTCGTGTTTCGTCCCGCAGGAGTTTGATGTTGAAGTAGTAACGGAAAGTTCTCGCCCTGACCGGCAGACTTTACCGAAAGTTATAGTGGTAGAAGTGGCCGACCCATCCGACGCAAAACTCCAGTTTAAACATTACGAAAGTATTAAGGAGAAAGATTAAGAAAATTTTAGTGATAGCCGGACACGACTGGTAGAAAAGCACGTAGATTACAGCGTGTATGAGGTTAGAGCTGACGTTATACGGTCAGAAAGTAGCAGTGTGGGTTGCGCAGATCCAGAGGAAGTAATTGCAGATACTACTGGGCACATTCCTCCAGGTAGATTGACAGATGAGATCAATCTGACCAAAGAAGAATCAACGAAGGTGACAATTAGTGAATTGATAGCAAAGCAACACTCACTAGTTGACGAGTTACAGGAAAAGGTTTCGGTATTGGAGGAGAAGCTACAGACTAAGCCTCGGGACAAACGTGTTGAAATTAAAACTGTATGTGAACAGAGGCTGAAAAGGCCGCCAGATAAGCCGGATTTAGGATCAAAGCCGGATGGTTTTTTCTGGAATGACCTGGGTATAGACGAGGATTTACTGTGGGAAAATAAAGAAACAGTCGAGGATAAGTGTAGACAGATAGTAGTGTCTGTTAATATGCACGACCTACAACTAAACCTGTTTATTGACACCGGTGCAGAACTGAGTGCTGTATCTGGGAAAATATTTGAGTTACTGAAAGACAGACCTGGCATCGTAGTTATGCCAGTAACAGGAGTGAAAATTATCGGTGCTACTGGGAAGGCCAGTAAACCGGTCACAAAACAGATTTTCGTCAACTTCGAGATATGTGGGGCACGATTTGAACAAGAGTTTGTCGTCGTGCCAGACTTAACTACGGAAGTAATTATCGGGTTAGATTGGCTATTAAAGTACCGTGCAGTGATAAATTGCGAAAGCAAAACTTTGGCATGTACGTCACAAGATAAAACAATAGTAGTTAGTTTTGACGAGGCAGGAGACGGTGTGCATAGTCAATACCAGCCTATAAACATTGTTAACCGGTCGGATGCCATTGACGTAGGCATGAATTTGAACTGCTGGAACGTGAGGAGTCTCGGCATTGACAATATTGTAGAAAAAAGTGAATTGGAAAGTATTGTAGACGGTGTGTCAAACGTAACACACGAACAAAGATAAGGCCAACGCGAGCTTGGCTGATTTTTGCCGTACCTATTGCCATCACAACCATAGGGCATGGGGCAAGTATGTAGCAGAATTTGAGAGAATTATGGACACCTTGAGACATGAATCTATGGGATTTTCTCCTGAGGAAATCCTGTTAGATGACAGGAGTAAAAGTTTAGTGGAAGAGATAATCAAATTCCCTCCATGGATTGACATTAGTATTTGTGTGACAAAAAAAAAAAAAACGTTTGCGAGAAATAATGAAGCTAAAAGCCGATGCTCGCATACGTCGTCATGACGCTAAAGCGCGTTTCGCTAAGTTTGCAATCGGAGACTTAGTATTTGTAAAAGCTCGTGAGAAATCGAACGAGATAGACAATGAAATCTCTAAATTTAAATTTGTTTATAATGGATCATATAAAGTCATTGGTATACCTCACACAATTGCTTATTGCTTAGAGTATGGAAAACTATTAGGTATACGGAATATTGTAGACTTGAAATTGTACCAACCTAGGATCGATTAATACCACACAATGGATAATTTGTACAGTATGTAAGTATAGAGTGTAAGATTTAAGGTTTGCTAGATTGGCATGCTTTTGCCTGACCAAGAGGACATTAAAGAAGTTGTAATTAATAAGTAATTAATTTTGACTAAATGATTTAAGAGGACTTGATTAATAATCAATTGAAAAATCCAAGCTGCTAGTTTAAGTTTTCAGCTGAGTCACAGTAAATTAAGGAGTGTAAATATGATTTTGAACTAGCTGTAAGACTTCATAAATACGTGATTTACTAGTCATTGCCGGTGTACTTAGACGCTGTTCTTAAGTTTCAGGCTAGTACATGCGTGTGATGATGGACAGTGTTGAGTTATCCACTGTGATAGTGTTAATGGACTCCTTGAGATTACTCGAGAGTGAGTTTTTCCGAAAGAATTCAGTGAAACGGACGTTCTGGAAATGCCGTTACACATGTGAGTGAGATCAAGCGTGCCGCACAGGCGGGCGCGACAATACTGGCGAGGCGGAGCCGCTGTCGGCTCTTATGCCGCTCTCGGCATTCTTTGTACTTGCGAGTACGGAAGGCGGAGTTGTTTTTCTTCCCGGACAGCTGATGTGAAAGAATTCTGCTGTCAATATTTATGTTTTTGTCGATCTGCTGAATATTATTTTCTTGTTTAGCGTTAAGTGGACTCTCATGGCGAGAATATTAATTATGCAAAGGTTACATAAAAATGTGTATTCTATGTAATTAATTATTAATTTGCGTATTTTGATCTACCTGTTTTTATGACAATGTACTCTGATTAATTTTGTAAATAGTATTCCATTTCTTGATATTGTTACGAATTTTAATGATTTTGGAATAGCTAAACCATTTTCTACGTTTTCTATGAATTTTAATATGTTGTCGACCTGTTTTATTTTGTGCAAAATGACAAGAGTGGAATAAGATTAGGAGTGTCTCTACTCAATTATTATGGTCTAAAAATTGATTTATGCTGAATCAGACGAATGCTAAATTTTGTAGATGTTTTGAGCATATGCATTTCCGCTGTTTCTTTTTTGGGACATTTTCTGAGTCTGGTTAGGTTACACGAACATCCTCAGACAATGTGGGGCACGTGTAACGCCGGAAATGCATGTCCTCCTATTTCCATCTATTGTACTATAATTTTTTTCATTGTTTTGTTACCTCAAGATATGACATTTCTGTGTCTTTATATATTGTAATTGTTTTACTATTTGTGTATATATATATATATATATATGCATTTATGTTGATGTATAATTTGTTGTTTTGTAAATATTATTTGTATTTTTACGCTGGGTCGTGCCTACGGAAAACTACGCTATCGAACGAATACAACGATAGGTCATGTGGAGAACTAAAGTGTTTAGGATCTTTGGTAGTGTTAACTCTGTCGCGTGGAGCGCGGGCAGAGGGGAGTCTGACTGGAGTAGTGCAGTGGAGCAGGTGTGTTGGGTGACGCTCCCGCCAGTTGCCGCGCTTTCGGGGTTGGGCAGCATGTAATTGCGCTCGACTTGCTATGATAGTTTCTGACACGGTGTCGCGGACGGGAAGCATTAGCTGGCGCACATCAAGAGCCCGTTTCGTCTGGTGACCGTATCGAGAAGAAGGCCAACATCCAGCTTCTGCAACAGCGACGGCCGACAATGAGTGACTGTCGCCACCTCCTCGATCGACGACTGCAAACCTTCAATCAACCATCAAGGAAGACTAAAAGCACGTAAAGTTTTAGAACTGTATGGCAGACCTCAGCTTTTTTAAACTGTTGCATCACAAAATTACAGCAACTTAGCATGAACCTTTGTTGCTCATTGTCCAAATTGCATTACCAAGCAGGGTCCCTTCCTTTTCCGGAATGAACCCGAGTGTTGTTGAAATTCAAACGCCAGCATTAATGTAATATCCGATTTCACTGCTTTAATTTCAAAGATCAGTTAAGGTATTCATAGCTGGCTACGATATTTAGATTACACAAGCACAAATTAAGAGTATGAGTTTTGTTATCGTATTTTAGCTTACCTGTGACTGCAGCTCAGCTTGGTACGTACTAAATTTTACTATTGTTAATTGTTCAGAATCATTTAATTCATGTTCAAAGTTAAATCTCTTATTTCTAAATTGCGTAGATTCAAGTAGCTTTTGAAATGATTGTTGAGGTAGCCCAAGACTAACCGTATTTTACTGAATTTCGATGTGCTTCAGAAACAAAGCTCACTATTAATTTCAGTCACTAACTTAACTTTCAATTTTCCGGTTTTATTAATTCTTTTGCTAAAATAAGTCAGAGTGTAGCGAAATTTATTACTTCTGACAAACATTCAGTTTTCACACAACACGTGTCAACCTTCAGTTGCCACGCTTTTAGTGCTAATTATATGTGCGATAACCTTTTTTTTCAGATGCTATAGTAATTGCCCATAGGACTGGCGACCGTAATTTTCCCCAAATCTCAAATATGTAATTACCGCTAGTTAATTGTTAATGTAACGACCGCACATTTACTTTCTTTATTAACTTTACCCTTTTTCATAATTAATTTTCACCAATTTCATTTGCATTTTTCCTTTCATTTAAATGTAACCCTTTCCTCCCTCTTTACCGACAGATTAGCCTTCGGTGACGATTGCTTTTGCCAAATTTCCATTAGGTACACGCGGTTTAAGCTTTCACTGTCATTAAGGTTGGTAAGTGAGGGGGAGGTTACAACGTGTCACCGTCAAAGTTGTGTCTAGACGTATCAGGGGTCTCATATCACTCCAACTGCACACGCCCCACACCATTACAGAGCCTCCACCAGCTTGAACAGTCACCTACTGACATGCAGGCTCCTTGGATTCATGAGGTTGATTCCATACCCGTACACATCCATCCAATCGATACAATTTGAACCGAGACTCGTCCGACCAGGCAACATGTTTCCAGTCATCAACAGTCCAATGTCGATGTTGACGGGCTCAGGCAAGGCGAAAGCTTTGTCTCGTGCAGTCATCAAGGGTACACGAATGGGCTTTCGCCTCAGAAAGCCCATATCGATTATGTTTGACTGAATGGTTCGCACGCTGATACCTGTTGATGGCGCAGCACAGAAATCGGCAGCAATTTGCGGAAGGGTTGCACTTCTGTCACGTTGAACGATTTTCTTCAGGCGTCGCTGGCCCGTTCTTGCAGGATCTTTTCCCAACCGCAGCGATGTCGGAGATTTGATGTTCTAGCGGATTCGTGATATTCACGATGCACTCGTAAAATGGTGGTACGGGAAAATCCCCAATTCATCGCTACCTCGGAGATACTGTATCCCATCGCTTGTGCGCTGATCATGGCATTAAGTTCAAACTCACTTAAAGCTTGATAACCTGCCATTGTAGCAGCAGTAACCGATCTAACAGTGGCGGCAGCCATTTTGTGTTTAACATAGGCACTGCTGACCGCAACGTCGTATTCTGCCTGTTTACGTATCTCTGTGTTGGAATACGCATGCCTTTACCAGTTTCTTTGGCGCTTGTTTGCATTATTCGCACTGAGAGAAAGGATAATTGGTCGTCATCATGGATGTACACCAGGCCCGATCTTTTACGGGAATTAGGAATCTTCGAGTAAGGGGTTTATGGGTAGGTGATGCTAGATCAGTAGTGTAACAGTCTGGGTCGGACGGGAAGCATGCTCGGATAGCTGAGTCAATTAAGGCGACCGCTCACGTTAAGCGGGAAATCCGCGTTCGAGTCCCAGTCCAGCACAAATTTTCACCTGTTACATTTCAACGCCCAGCTGCAGCTTACGTCAATGAAACCTTCGAGCAATTTTCTGTGTGTTTAAGATCAGGTGATTAAATTGGCCAGTCCAGATGCCATAGGGTGCCTAAGTATTGCTTAATCTAGGAATGTACGCATGCTGCCCTGTGAATATGGCTGTTGTCATCTTGGAAGGTGGGAGTGTCACCATCGTACCCATTCTGCAGTCGTAGAAGAAGAAGAAGAAGAAGAAGAAGAAGGCGTGTGAAGAGGGCCTCCCATCGGGTACACCAAAAGTGTAACGTATGGTCACCACACTACTCATGTCCCGTTACAGTGGTTCCTACCCCTTTCTAGATAAATAATTAAGTAGGGTGAGATAAGCAATGTTTCTGCCACGACACTTTTAGTGCGTGTGACATGCTAACAACACAAGTAGTTCCTGGTGGACTGATGCACGTGGAGGGCAACGTTGACCAACTCGTGAAGAGGCGGTCCAACACACCTGCAATTTTCCCACTTCAGCATTGAGGTATGCTTCGTTGAGGTCTTGTAAAATTGTCTCGATGTGCCATTTGGTCTTTTTGTTACCCGAAACTCCTGCCCCCACACAAGCTTATAACAGATCTTAGATATCGGAATAGCAAGTGGAAGAATTTCAAAGCTACTTTAATGAAAGTCTTGAAACGATGGGATGCGACCTTGTTTTTAAATAGAAAAAATCAAGGAAAAAACAGTATTTAGAGCCAGTCTAACGGTAAACCTTGAATGTAAGTTCATGGATTCTTGTCATCACATATTGAGCAGCATTTCAAGATTATAAATTTCAAATGGTTCAAATGGCTCTGAGCACTATGGAACTTATCATCTGAGGTCGTCAGTCCCATAGACTTAAAACTACTCAAACCTAACTAACCTAAGGACATCACACACATCCATGCCCGAGGCAGGATTCGACCCTACGACCGGAGCAGCAGCGCGGTGCCGGACTGAAGCGCTTAAAACCGCTCGGTCACAGTGGCCGGCATTATAAATTTATCTCTACACGAATTACGTGGTCGCTCGAAGTCACACACAGGCGTATTCGCTTGTGAATTTTTTCCTACGCACTTTTAACTCAGTAAATCATTTTTACTCAAAAACATGTTTGGTTCAATGCACATGCACGGTGCGTCTCCAAAAACTAGTCCGAGACTGCCTAGTGAACATCTCAAGTGGCTGACTAATACTTTGACTTAATTTGAACAATATAAAATATTCCAGCGCAGTGAATACATGTTGTCAGCCTGGATACTAGTCGATGATTGTCTAGTAAGATAGCTTCTGCGTTTCGTACCTGCCTGCACAGGGAGCGTATCTGATTGGTCGGTTTAACCATCCAGTGATTGATAATGTCCAACAAAAATTCTCTGAGTTTGTGTTTTGAGTTACTGAAATCATGACTAAGAAGCTGGCAGTGTCGATATTGTCAACAGTCTATGTTGAGTGGTACATAAACATTTGAACAGTTAATATTAATAGACAAAGTTCTCAATTTGCTGCCAAGCCCCTCAATGTGAATAATCGAATTCTCTATATGTTCTAGTACAACACAGCTCCTGCTCGCTTCTTCTTGCTCACGCTCCGTGGCCATATATCGTTATGTGAGATGGAGATTGCTATTTGCCACCAATATTAAGTGCGTGCTGGCATGAAGCTACGCAAGCCTTTCTACACTGTAAGCTGAAATGTAATAAAATGTGTGTCGTCGTGGGGCATAGAAGCCTCCCTGTCAGCTATTGGCTAGTTTCGGTGCTGTTTGGTCCATTTCAGCTTTATTCTGAAATTATAATTTATATTTATACATAAATGACCTTGTGGATGACATCGGAAGTTCACTGAGGCTTTTTGCAGATGATGCTGTGGTGTATCGAGAGGTTGTAACAATGGAAAATTGTACTGAAATGCAGGAGGATCTGCAGCAAATTGACGCATGGTGCAGGGAATGGCAATTGAATCTCAATGTAGACAAGTGTAATGTGCTGCGAATACATAGAAAGATAGATCCCTTATCATTTAGCTACAAAATAGCAGGTCAACAACTGGAAGCAGTTAATTCCATAAATTATCTGGGAGTACGCATTAGAAGTGATTTAAACTGGAATGATCATATAAAGTTGATCGTTGGGAAAGCAGATGCCAGACTGAGATTCATTGGAAGAATCCTAAGGAAATGCAATCCGAAAACAAAGGAAGTAGGTTACAGTACACTTGTTCGCCCACTGCTTGAATACTGCTCGGCAGTGTGGGATCTGTATCAGATAGGGTTGATAGAAGAGATAGAGAAGATCCAACGGAGAGCAGCGCACTTCGTTACAGGATCTTTTAGTAATCACGAAAGCGTTATAGAGATGATAAACTCCAGTGGAAGACTCAGCAGGAGAGACTCTCAGTAGCTCGGTACGGGCTTTTCTTAAAGTTTCGAGAACATACCTTCACTGAAGAGTCAAGCAGTGTATTGCTCCCTCCTACATATATCTCGCGAAGAAACCATGAGGATAAAATCAGAGAGATTAGAGCCCACACAGAAGCATACTGACAATCCTTCTTTCCACGAACAATACGAGACTGGAATAGAAGGGAGAACCGATAGAGGTACTCAAGGTACCCTCCGCCACACACCGTCAGGTGGCTTGCGGATTATGGATGTAGATGTAGATGCACTGCTGTGAGCAACGGCCATTTACTAGGTTAAAACGGTAAACCTATTAGAAATTGCAGCCTGATATCAAACTTGACAGTAAAAAGGCATGGCAATTGCTGAAGAGCTTTGGAAACGAACCAACAGCTACTCCCTCGGCCTTTCCTCATATAACACCTAACCAGATAGCGTAGCAGTTACTATTGAATGGTAAAGTTAATAAAAAAGGTCTGTAACTCCAAAGATCCAGAGAACTACTCAGGAAAGTAACTATACTGGCACACTTTTCTCGCTGGAAGAATTAGAAACCGCAATATGCTCAATGAAGAACACTAAAGCCACTGGATTAAATGATCTGAGGACGGAACAACTAAAAATGTTTGGACCAGCAACCAAGAAGTGGGTCCTAGATATGATGAACACCTATGTCTCAAGATTGCAAATACCAAAGATCTGGAGGAAAACCAAAGTTGTGGCCCTACTGAAACTCTGGAAATAGCCAACAGACGCAAAAGATTTTCGACCGATATCAGTCCTATGCCATCTACATAAAGTTTTAGAGAGAATGATCCTCAATAGAATCTCGAACGAAGTTGGCCAAACACTGATCAGAGAACAATAGGGTTTCCGCCCCGGGAGGTCGTGTTGTGGACAGATCTTGAACTTGACACAACATATAGAAGATGGATACATATGGGGGCAGATCACCGTGTCGCTTTTGTTGATCTCACTGCTGCATATGACACCATCAATCACAGGAAACTGTTAACAACGATCTACGCCACCATGAAAGACCTCCACCTAACACTATTTATAGATGTCTGCTACAAAACAGACGTTTATTTGTTACTCTACAAAACAAGAGGAGCCGATGGAGGACACAGAGAAATGGTATCCCCCAAGGAAGTGTGCTAGCCCTACTGTTGTGCAATATTTACACTAATGACCAGCCAGCTAGTCCTGTCACAAAATCATTCATTTATGGAGATGACACAGCGCTTGGTTTGCAAGGTAGAACTTTTGAGGTGGTGGAAGGAAAACTCACAACAGGCCTTAAAGCACTATCTGACTATTATAATAGCAACTACCTGAAGCCAAACGCTTCAAAAATGCAAGTGTGTGCATTACACTTCCGGGACAGAGAGGCTAGGAGGAAACTGAGAATAACCTTGAGAGGTCAACAGCTAACCCACTGCGACATCCCAAAATACCTCGGAGTAAAGTTGGACTGTTCCCTCAACTTAAAAGACCACTACACAGATACAAAAATGAAAGTCAGTGCTAGGAATAACGTTATTAGGAAACTGACCGGCAACAACTGGGGAGCATATCCACATGTCCTCCACACATCTGCCCTTTCTTTGTGCTTCTCCGTTGCTGAATATGCAGCACCTGTATGGCAGAACTCCAGCCATGCCAAACATGTAAATATTGCCCTAAATGAAACATGACGAATTGTAACCGGCTTCTTGCGGGCAACCCCTGTTAACAAAATCTACTACCTCATGGGCATAGCACCTCCAGACATCCGAAGGAGAACGGCAGCTGAAATGGAAAGAAACAAGTGGGAGACGGACCAAAGATACCCTCTATTTGGAAAAGAACATCAACCACCAAGACTCAAATCGAGAAAAAGTTCAAAAATGGTTCAAATGGCTCTGAGCACTATGGGACTCAACTGCTGAGGTCATTAGTCTCCGAGAACTTAGAACTAGTTAAACCCAACCAACCCAAGGACATCACAAACATCCATGCCCGAGGCAGGATTCGAACCTGCGACCGTAGCGGTCTTGCAGTTCCAGACTGCAGCGCCTTTAACCGCACAGCCACCTCGGCCGGCCCGAGAAAAAGTATCCTCCAGACAACGTAACCAATTCAGTCAACACCTGCAAACCATAGGGCGCAACTCTGGCATAGCTCATCACCAGAGAAATATTGGGACAACCCCAAAGAAGAACTTGCTGCAAGGTCATCATCTCCCATACGAGACATGGAAGATTCTCAATAGACTGAGCACTGGGGTATCTCGGTATAATGTGAACATCAAGAAATGGGGATTCATCTCTGGGGGCGAACTGTGTGAGTGCGGTAAACCTCAATACCAGCAGCACCCACTCAACTGCAGGAAACTATCAGAACCTGTTTCCATAGACGATCTGGTTATCCCCAATGCTAAGGCAGTCCGCGGAGCTGAATTTTGGGCAGCACATGGAATATAAATATGCACATATACTTTGTAATCATATGTATGTATGTATAACATGTTCTGTTCTGGACACGTATAAATAAATTAGAAATTGTATGCATTTGTCTTCCTCCGACCTCTGGATTGATTTACAAATCCATATAGAGGGGATCTACAGTTTAACTTGGGTTCTTGCCGTATATTCACGGCGTATTGACTTGTACACCGTTAAGCACAAGGCTGCGGGAAGTCAGCGAGGGGACTCCAAGACAGGAAATCAGAGTCGCAATGCAGAGAGCAAAGTGTCAGCGTTTAGGTAACCGTAGAGCCCTGACAATTGCAAATGATTTGGGCTACTGTCCCTCAGGGAATTGACTAGTAAGTTCATCCGTCGCCTAGACGCTGTTATTAGGGGTCTCAGTACGAGATGGTCACAAAAAGGCGGGTCTTAGCAGAGGCAGCAAGCTTAATTATTGCCCCTGGGAACCGCTACTTCAATGGATTTACACAGGTTAGATAGGGAGGGCCAAGTGATGTAAATCTCTGTGTTTGCTGCCATAGGAGGAAGGGCAGTGCCGTTTAGCTTTCAGCTGAACGCTGTTCGTACCAAACTTGGAGTTTGTTAATGTGAAGGCCAGAAACATCCTTACTTATCGAGCAGGAGAAGGGAAGGAATCTTATGTGGTGCCGCCCCCCACCCCCCTCCCCCAGCAGCGCCCTGGAGATGCAGATGCACTCATCAGATTGGCTGAAGCCTATAAAGCGCCAGTGGATGGGTGGGTCAACTATAGGAAAGGACAAATGGTGCGCCGCCACAATCGCATGTTTTTGCATTCAGTGATCTCAGCCAGATCAGTAGGATGCCAACTCCGCGTCGCTCATCGCCAGCCTTGGGTCAGCTCTGACTTGTCTGTTTTTCTCACGTGGAGTGCTGCTTTCAAATTTCGTACCGCAGAATGCTGCTACTGATTGCTATTTCTGTTAGCTCTCTCCCCATAGACTCGAACACTGACTTCTGTTGTGCAACCAGTTGCATCCTTTGTTTTTCTAATATTTAGAACTAGGCTTATGTATAATTATCAGTCTGGCTGCAAATAAATAGTGTTAATAACACCTCTGAGTTTCTTGGGTTTTTTGTTGCAAGCATCCTCTCAAAATCCACTCCTTTCTTACATGCTCTGCGACAGTGTTTGGCGCTGATCCAATAAAATCAACCTGTGTACTGGAAGTCGGTATTTCTGCATTTGCTCCTAACTGCTCGCAAATTGCAGACTTATCTGTAACCCACTGTCCTTCGTAGGACATAACATTCAGAATCATAGTTGAGCTCAAAATTTTTCACATTAACAATCATTGCCAGAGGTGAAAGAAGTGAAAAGTGACAGACAAAAGCTCTTGGTCTCATCTAGGTACGCAGCTCTTAATGTTCATTGCATGCAGTCCTTCGCAATGTTAATTCAGAAATTGGGTGAGATTGATCTGCGATTACTGACAGCAGCAATTCCTGTCGGGTTTAAAACCAATTTTCATTGACTAGGCATAATTCTCGTCTTGGGTCCCTGTGGGTTAGGATCTTTCTACGACTACTATTCTTAAGCTGTATTAACATGGCTACGTGTGATACACCATAATTTGAAGACAAGTGGGACGGACAGCGTTGGCACACCAAAAAATTGCATAACTTCGTTGGTGCCAAGATCATAGACATGTCCACATATTCAAATACGATACCTCCTGTCTGTCGTCCTGTCACGCTTCCACTTCCTCCCATCCTCCATCCCACATTCCACAGCTGAGTGGCACATGCACACAGCTTCACTATCTTGAATAGTGAGCCACTGATCGCCTGGTAAGTGTTCTACACAATTTATAGCGCTTGTAGCGTCTCAACCAGGCAATATTTCAAATCCACTCTTTTACAGTAAGAGAAAATAAATTGTGTCTATGGTCTAGCTGTGTATGCTTGCTAAACCAGAGAAGCAAAGCAGCTCAATTAAAGCTCTGCCATCACATATATTTTTGCTCATTGACTTTGGTTTTGGAGAGGAAGAAAAAAGTGATACAATTTTTTTTAATCACTATACTGACAAGATGCGAATATTTGTTACCTACATTTAAGTAACCATTTTAAGATTGGAAATAATAAAAAAAATCTTATATTCTCTTGAGCAATACAAAAGGCAATGACCGTATTACTGTGTTTCTTTATGCTTGACATTACTACCAATGAGTATTTATATTACTGTTTAGTATTTTTATTGATTTTGATGAAGCCGCAAAGCAGATGCACAAAGAAAGAATTTTATTCTGGTTAGTATGGCTTTATAAGTAAATCTTAACCATTATCAACCAACTTTCAATAACTTTCAGTCTGTGAGTGATACGATTTACTTACTGTCTTTATTTTGTCAAAGATGAGATTTCACATTTTCAGCACATTACACATTCAGAAAGTAATATCACATAGATAGAGTTAATAAGGTTAGAAATGGCGACGTGACATGATGGCAAATAGAAACCTGCGCCATTCAGTTTACCTTTTTGCAATAAGATAAGCACTATGGAACTTAACATCTCAGGTCATCAGTCCCCTAGACTTAGACGTATTTAAACCTAACTAACCTAAGGACATCACACACATCCATGCCCGAGGCAGGATTCGAACCTGCGACCGTACCAGCCGCGTGGTTCCGGACTGAAGCGCCTAGAACCGCTCGATCACTGCGGCCAGCATAAATGAAGTACAAGAGTGTTCAATAAGTAATAAAACACTTTTTTTTCCTCGCCCAATTTCGGTTGAAAAAAATGCGGAATTTTCTGGGTGACATCATGGAATATTCCAGTTTCAGTCTGTATAGTTTCATGAAGTTCCGCTAGGTGGTGGCGCTATATGTAGCCTTCGAAGTGGCATCTGCCATGGAGATGCTTTGCAAGCAGAGAACTATCCTTGAGTTTCTTTTGGCGGAAGACCAGAGCGTCACAGATATATAGAGGCGCTTTGCAGGATGTCTACAGAGACCTAGTAGTGAAGAAAGGTACAGTGAGTCGTTGGGCGAGATGTCTGGCGCTATCACAACAAGGTCGCCGGCCGCCTGCACACAGGTGTGACCCTTGAGTTCACTCTCACTGGAGGTGATAGACAGATCACAATCAGATACCTCGCTGCTTAACTGGACGTGTATGCTGGTAGTGTTGACAAAGTCGTCCAAGAGTTGGAGTACTCAAAGGTGTGTGCCAGATGGATTCCTCACAGGCTAACAGAAGACCATAAACAGGAGCTGTGTGGAATTTCTTACGCGTTACGAGGTTGATCAAAGCAATTTTTTGTGGAACATCGTCACAGGCGATGACACTTGGTTTCAGCACTTCGAACAGGAAAGAAAACGCTATCTATGGAATGGCGTCACACCATCTCTGCTCCATAGAAAAAGTTCAAAGCCTCGCCTTGAGCCAGTAAAGTTATGTCGACTGTCTTCTGGAACTCTGAAGGTGTTATTCGGTTTGATGTACTCCATCACGTTGAAACACCCCCGTTTAATTCCTTTACTGGATTTTGTGTAATTTATCGAGGCCGCCAAACAGTTAATTATTATGATTATATGACCGTGTGCTTAATGGAAGAAAGGCTATCAGTGTTTCTGCTGGTTTCGGGGGTATTTCAACCGAGTGCGGCTGTTCTGATATTGAATAGTGGAAATGATAGAAAGATTGTCTATTATTAAGGACCACAAAGACTGCAATGTACAAACTGATATACATTTCCTACTAACACACAAATGCTGAAGCAGTTGCTACCTTCGCCTTACACGTCTAATTACGGTTATATCTCTTGTTGGTTGCTGACTTTAGATATTTCGTCACATGCAATGATGATGGTTTACATCCACAACAATCCTCACTACAATCCATGGCTGTTGCTGGCCGACGCAGTTGACGCGAAACACGAAATTCGGCACTTGTCACTTTTGGTGTCATATCACTCGTGAATCGGTATCGATGAGGGTCCACCCCACGACGATTAGGGGGACGCGCTCATCTGTCACACTTCGGTGAATTTACTCGACCACCATTCTTGCCCATCTCTCCAACACTACTCGTTACTCGGCACTCTCCAGTACTACTCTCCACTCAACACTCGTCTCACTGCCTACTGCAGCACTCGACAATCGACCCCTGTCTGCTATCGACCTGGGTGTCGGATACTAGCATCTATGTTCGTGGGATCACGGATCTCTTACATCCCCGTCCTAAGAACCTTCTTTGTAGCCACAGGCGAAAAAGAATAATAGGAAAAAAATTATCACACAGCATATAAATGAAAATAAGGAACATAAGTTCTGGTTCACATACTGAAAAGCCTCTATAATATCATAAATAATACCCTATTGACTCCGGTGGCAAACTGCTCCTACAGAAACATCATACAACATGAATCTATCTTAATTAACATAGCATGGTAAATATCTTACATTCAATTACCAAAAACCTCGACTTTCAAAATTTTATACGAGCCATTAACTACATATTTGTTATAACTTGCTACAGCAAAGACAAGAGAACAAACTAGTTAAATGCCAGCGACCCCTTTGGTACGCCGTCCTTTCAGCGGGGTTCCTGCTGTCCATACTACTATCACTCGAACTATAACTCACTTGGCCAACACACATCAAACTTAAGGAAGAAATTCACAACTTATTCGTTTGAGTCCTTAACACAAGTGAAATTGAATATCAAAACAAAATTTAGCATTTACACCTTGACTTATGCAATTATTTTACAATCTCTTATACCTCTACAGATTCAATAATATTAAATGCTCTATTATACCACTAAATATGTCTTACATAACTATTTGCATCCCAATAACTAATGTGTCCACCTAATGAAAATTTTAAATTACTGATCATTTCATTTCGCCAAACATTTACTGCCATCACTAATGCTCAGATGAAAAATATAATATTTCCTATTATACTGACATTAATCCAAATCTGCTATATGGATATTTATTATTCATTACATAGTGCCAGAATTCTGCTTCGAAAGCTCGATGTAAGTACAACCATACTTGACTTTGATAGCTAATTGGATACATGAATTACTCATTACTCATGAGTTACACTTTCTGTTTTATTCAGCATACTTCAGATAAACATGTATACCTACAAATAACTTGCAAACAGATGTTGCTCATGTGCTAAATGACATACTTCAATACTTCAGACATCTCATACTCCATACATTTCATTACACACAACTCCCTCAACTTAACAGCAACTTCAACTGCAAATAAATATACATCTTCAAACTACATCAACCCTCCATATTCGCTGCAATAACTACATAAAAATACTACTCCAGGCTCCTTGGCCTCTCCGTACATAATATTTCACATCATTTATTCGAACAAGTATCTCCTCATGTATTTGTTTCATTATATGCCTTCCTATTTGCAAGCTGATACATTACTTCGATTCTCTTACACTTGGTTGATCTTTTCATGCCCCATAAAACAACTCTGTAAGATTACACAAACTCTTGTTTGAGCAATTAGCTTCCCACCACATTTCACAAACACTGGCTTTCTGATCTGGTTCTCATTTTATTACTTCTGGCACTAATAATTTTGCAATGTACTGACACTAAGCTTATTTTTAACTTATTGATTCTTTGACATCTCATACTCTACATCAACAGTAACTACTTATCCTTATTTTAAGTCAACTATAAATCTGCTACATGGGTCCTGACTGAATTACTTGGATGACCACTACCAATCCCAACTACTACACTAACTTTCTTAACCTACGGATAGAGAAAGATGGTAGAGGAGTGAAACTTGAAATAAGAAATAAAGTCTCACCCAGCTGGGAGTGTACCAGTCGCTACTTGGTATACCAGCAAAAGAGTTGCTGGCTCCCTACACCTAACTTTCTTCAATTCATACCTCATGATCCCTTCGTCTATGTTCTCCCCTCTCATAATTCCTGTCATTATCATCATCATCATCTCTCTCATAATTGTAGTGAAACTGTCGACCATTGCCATGCATGGTTCCTATGTCCATTACCCCCCCCCCCCTTTTACCTCTGTAATTTGGTGGGCCATTAAAATGACTTTGATGGTAATTATTTCCATCTGGGTTCTGATCACGCATCTGATTGTTTTCCTGTGCATGAATAGTTTCCAATTGCTCCAATACTTCCATTAAAGTATCTTTATCTTTAATCAGGCTTCCAGATAAGTTTTCTTGCATCCTATGACTTAACCTCCTTTTAATTGCTGATATCATTATGTCATCATTCAAAGGGTGCTCTAATGTTTCATTCAACTCCTATAGATGCTCAGCAAATTCTCTCAAGGTACCTCTCCAGATATTAAGGGACTTGCGATGCAGCAAATCTTCAAGTGCTGCACACTGGTGACTTTTGGACCAGTATTTCTTTAAAAACTCTTCCTCAAATTGACTGTAGCTGTAAATTTCTTCTTTCTTCCTAACTCCCCAGGTGAAAGTTTCACCTTCCATTCTGCCTATTGCGAACTGAATTTTATCTGCATCCCGTAAGTGTGCTGGGAAAACTCCTCGTAACCACTTAGTAAATACCATTTGATGCAATGCCCCTTTGGGTTTATATTTTTGCCCCATGTGGGTCTGGGTATACCTATTATCAGCGTTCACTAATGTAACGAGCTTGCCCTCCCCTACTGTTAAGGTGGCACTATTTATCTTCCTATCAATCTCTTCGGTTTTAGTTTCTAGCTGTTGGACTCCCTCCTGCAGCTGTTTGATCTCATTTGTGACTGTATGTTCCACAGCCTCCTCCAATTTCACTTGCCTGTTTCCCAATTTACCAATATTAACATGGCACTGCTGTTGTATTTGTACCACGTCTTGAATCTGTTAGTTCTGGTGTGCTTCAACTTCTTGCATTCTCCCTTCCAATTCAATTTTGACACCCTCAACCTCTTCCTCAGCTTTTCCAATTATCTCTGCCTTCGTATTGTTCATTTCCTCTCGGAGTCGATCTACTTTCACTTTTATCTTTTTACCTCTCCCCTGAAGGGTTATTCTCATCTGTTCCTGGAATTCCTGCAGCCCTTTCCTTACGTTTTCTTGGTTTTCTTTGGACATCTCTTCTATACTTTTCTTGATTTCTTGGAGCATCTTAAATATTGTTAACTGTGATTATCTATCCTCTAGACTCAATTCTTTTCCAATAGGTTTTACTGGTGTCTCAGTAACCGGTTGATGACCCAATGGGCTGTTCATTGACATTCCACTACTACCAATTCCTGACTCATCCTTGTCCTCCTGCCCTATCTCCATTTTTCTAATTACCTCCTCTACAACCTCTTCTTTCAATTCAGGATCCATTCTAACTATTCACTATGCACAGACAAGAAAAAAATAAAATAAAATTAACCTCCTAGTAACCCAAACACTCACTAATTAACTAACAACGAAATAATCCTTCACTGGATTAGGCTAACCCAGACTGGCAAAATAGACTTCTCCATTGAACAGCATAAATTACAGAAGCCTACTCAGATCGAACATCAATGACTGCATTTATACACAAAATCTCAAAGTAACCTAAACACAACTTAAAAGACCTATAAACATGTAGTTTACAATAAATAATGCAAATGAGACGCTACTCTGTGCTGTACAGCATGAAATCTCGAACATATTAGCATACCACACTTCAGAGGAAATTCGCAAAGAAATGTTAAAAAATATAGTTTTTATAATTTCTCCAATTGTAAAATTTAATTTGAAGTTCCTTCCGCACTGTGAAGATAGTGCAATATTAATTAGTTTCGCGCCAGCAAATTGTCCTCACTCACTCCTCGGCGCTCGTCGAAATCGCGATATTTTGACGTTTCAAGTCGCGCTACTAGTCGTGTTGGCGTTGGCTCCTCCGGCGCGGCGGCTGTCTAAGGCGATGCGTTGCTGTAGCTGGTATATAGAGCCGTATGCAAAACGAAGCTCGCGGCAAATTGCGCTGACGCAGTCTCGTAGTTCGGTGGTTGGCGACGGGATGGAGCTGTTGTCACGTATTTCATTGCTCGGCGGGTAGGTGGCGCAAACGTCGTATATTTCGAGGGTTCGACACTAGATGTCAAACTCCGCGTCGTTGTTGTTTCTACCTCAACCACTTGGCTCCACTGTAGTCACCCGTCAGTGTGGTACATCTCCGCTATCCAAATCCTTGCTGTCGCGGCGTGTGGAACTTCTTCACTGCTTCAGATGCTTTGGTTAGCCGCTCACAGAGTCCGGGTGATGTCATCCAACAATTACGCCAGTCAGCACTCGCAAATGCGGTAACAGTTTATGGGTCCACATCAAATTGAGCGATACACACCTTTCAAAAGATAATTTCAGATACAAAGTCACTTGAAAACATGTTCCTGATACTTTCGTAACGGAATTTTGGCTGGTTCACTCGCGGTTATGCACAAATGTGCCTTTTCTTAGAATATGAATTTTACAGCAATTCGCGCAAATTCTCGTGTCCATACTTCAATATATTGTTTACTAACACTGCTTTTGTCACTTGAACTCATAAAAACAAATTGTTTACTGTTTCTCAGTCACTTTTGCACTTAATTGTCTAAATAATGTGCTTCTTTCCCGCGATTTCTAATTTCACCATAAATACGTAACATTACACTGTTTCTAGTTGGAATACTATAATTTTAGTCACGGTAACGACAATACCGGATTGCTCTTGCACTAAAATTGTTCGATAATTGTAAATGTCATTCCACTGAAACGAAAAATTGAGGTAAATAAACTATTGTTCGGATCCGAAGATTGCAACTGTCCTTTTCACGGGAGCCAAGATGAAACACCCCTGTTTAATTCCTTTACTGGATTTTGTGTAATTTATCGAGGCCGCCAAACAGTTAATTAATATGATTATATGACCGTTTGCTCAATGGAAGAAAGGCTATCGGTTTTTCTGCTGGTTTCGGGGGTGTTTCAACCGAGTGCGGCTGTTCTGATATTGAATAGTGGAAATGATAGAAAGATTGTCTATTATTAAGGACCACAAAGACTGCAATGTACAAACTGATATATATTTCCTACTAACACACAAATGCTGAGGTAGTTGCTACCTTCGCCTTACACATCTAATTACGGTTATATCTCTTATTGGTTGCTGATTTTAGGTATTTCGTCACACGCAATGATGATGGTTTACATCCACAACAATCCTCACTACAATCCATGGGTGTTGCTGGTCGACGCGGTTGACGTGAAACACGAAATTCGGCACTTGTCACTTTTGGTGTCATATCACTCGTGAATCGGTATCGATGAGGGTCCATCCCACGACGATTAGGGGGACGCGCTCATCTGTCACACTTCGGTGAATTTACTCGACCACCATTCTTGCCCGTCTCTCCAACACTACTCGTCGCTCGGCACTCTCCAGTACTACTCTGCACTCAACACTCGTCTCACTGCCTACTGCAGCACTCGACAATCGACCCCTGTCTGCTATCGACCTGGGTGTCGGATACTAGCATCTATGTTCGTGGGATCACGGATCCCTTACAACGTGCAACAGTCAACTCCAAAGTGTATTGTGCTACCTTCAGGAAACTGAATAAACAACTTAAGCGTGTTCGTCGCCACAAAAGTGCAAATGAACTTCTCCATCTTCATGACAACGCAGAGCTTCACATAACTGTGCAGTGGAGAGCAGCTCACAAACTTCATTGGACTGTTCTTCCTCATCCACCATACAGACCAGATCTCGCACCTTCCGACTTCCATCTGTTTGGCCCAGTGATGGATGCACTCCTAGAGAAGCAAACATGGATGATGGGTAGGTTATTGATGCAGCAAGAAGTTGGCTCTGACGTCGACCAGTAGTGTTGTACTGTGTGGCATACAGGCCCTCCCAGTAAGGTATCGTAAGGACGCCGCATTGAACGGAAATTATGTGGAAAAATACGATTTTGTAGCCAAAAGCGCGGGGAATTCGGAATAAAACCAACCTGCTTTCAGAAACAAAATGTGTTGCATTACTTATGAAATGCACTTCGCACACTCCATAGGCGCCATACATTCGACCAGCTCAGTTTCTGGACTAGTCATCAGTCGAATGTATAGCCTAGTAGCTACCGCCTCACTGCGCAGTGTCATCAATTAGGTGAAACTGCTGGTCTACGAACCGTCAGATAGCTCTGGTGCTTCAGGGCTTCAAACAGCACCCACTGAGGTGAGACCACCCACTGGGTACCATATCCTGTCTTCACCTCTATATATATACATAATAATATACACATGTCCGAAAGAACAGATACCATTTTCATATATATAGTTTATTCCCGAAAGAACAGATACCATCTTCATATATATAGTTCAGGCTCACCGGTTCGTTTGTACATCTTCTGTGCGGATGCACAAACAGAGCCCAAACTCCTACGGGAATCGGTAAAGCCCCGAGTAATGAGTGTCATGGGCAGGGGCACTACGAGTATAGTGCGGGACAATAAGTTGAGAATGTGGGTCTCAAGGGAGGTGTGCCAGAGATAAGTCTCTGCAGTCGCACTATCCTCTGTGTCCTCGGTGGCTCAGGTGGGTCAGCCGGCACGGTAGCTCAGCGTGTTCGGTCAGAGAGCTGGTTGGCCTCTGTAATAAAAAAAAACTGAGTGAAAGGATCAATAACGAACTTGAACGGATGTCATGTAACGTCCGCAACGACCAAACACAACAAACAAAATAATAAAAAAAAGATTGATAGAGCGTCTGCCATGTAAGCAGGAGACCCCGGGTTCGAGTCCCGGTTGGGGCACACATTTTCAACTTTCCCCGTTGACGTATATCAACAGTATATCAACGCCCACATGCAGCTAAGGGTATTCATTTCATTGTATTGATTTAACTGTATTTCATGTCTTCAGCTCGCCACGTCTGCACTTCCAGCCTTGTTTTGTGTGCATTTTGGCCAACCCAGCTTGTTGCGTTACAGATCCGACACCTGACTTGTGTCAACGGGGCCACAGCCGTCGCCGACTGCTCTCATGCTGCCACAGCATTCTGCTGCTTCAGCATACTACTTTGTGTTTTGCTTGCATCTAAGTTTGCTCTAGTACTCTCACTATTCAAAATTCAGCTAGTAGAATGACTAATTTTCATTATTAATATAATTGCTACAAGTATTTTCACGGGGCAATGTGATGGTCTTTGGCTGTAAAATGCAATGCAAAACGCTGCCAGATCGTTTCTTTATATTAGATGTCATTATGTGAGTATATTTGGAAATAAGATTTGCAATAATTGTGAGAGAATAATTAATTCGTTTAGCGACCAAATAAGTAAGATTTTGATTCAGGAACACAGTTTTTCAGGTGTTTCAGCTCTGTTTGCAGGCTATCGGCATCTGAGATGGTGGGCTTGGTGGATTAAGGTCTGTAGAACGCCCATCGTTTCTGGAGGATGGTGGCAACTAGTAGATTTTAAATAAAGGTCAGTATGAGCGGCCTTTTGAAACACTCAATCCTCAATCGTGCTATCGCCCTTACGCCGCACCAAGGGCGTCTGAAAACAGCAAGCAACCATCTTTCTCCATCTCCATAGTAAATTTTATTTTTCCATGTGTGGAGTTCAGATGTTGAAGGAATTCTCTCAAACTATCAAACTATGAGGTCAAAGTATAAAAGTGTCATCAACGTATCGCCAAAATACTGTCGGTTTTAAATTAGCTGAGGCAACTGCTCCCTCCTCAAATTCTTCCAAAAAGATTAGCCGCTAGAGGAGATAAAGGACTTCCCGTGGCAACAGCGTCAGATTGTTCAAAACATTCCATTTTAAATAAAAACAGCGTCAAGGAGAGAGTATGCTCACACGACGCCGTTATGTCAGCCCCAAAGCTACTGACAGTGGCATGTAATGAGTCCACCAAAGGCATATTTGTAAAAAGCGAAACGTCATAAAAACTGAGCAGCAAATTGCTGCGTTCCAGCTTAAGTTACTGGAGTCTAATGATAAAATCACTCGAATTTCTTACATGATGTGTACACTTACCTACAATGGGTCTGAGTAAATTCTGTATGGGACCAGATTATAGAAAAACATGGTGCTCTGCATAATCGGCGAGGTTTTGCGATCTTACCGTTCGAGGATACCGGAAAGGCGCGCTTTCAACACGGACGGCGCGTAGAACAGCGCATAGACTACCAGAAGCACTTGCGCTCAAGCAGCGCATGCACAATGCCATCTAGGAACATCACGCATGTGCCGGAGGAATCTTAAATAGGAGAGCTTAGTGTATTGCTCCCCAGTATTCACATGAAGATGGCCAGAAGACGCTGCGCCGAAATATCGTACCAGCACGGTACAGACATGCAGCAGTTCTCCCGAAATTTTACAGAAGAATCTGTACGCTGGGAAAGTTTAAATTTCACGTAAATACAGTATTCACTGAACCTGTTTTTGTTGTATGTTCGGTCTTCAAGTACAATGCGGACTGCAACTGGCCGGTCAGGACTTTACTCGTCAGTAACTGAACCCCGACCGTTTTTTATCTGTTCTACTCACTGATAAAACTTTTCGCAGATCGTACAACTTTCACCAATATCTTGCTCGATCGGAAGCTCCTGTTGACGGCGCTACGCAGTTTATTTCTTTTTATTCACCCAGACATTTTTCGATACCTACGTGTCATCTTCTATGGATCAGATTTATTTTCGTAAAATATGATACAAAGATCATTTGTCATTTATTTTAGGCTTAAAAATTATAATACATGTATTTTGTTTCGTCTGTTTCGACTGCTCACCTGAAAATTACGTTGCTACTTAAAATGTACGTTTACAGATCGAGTTTTTCGTGGCCTTTTTTGTCGTTTTGACAGGATGCCATCTACGAAGTACTCATGATGAAATTTGTGCACTTTTTTAAATACTTTTTCTGGGTAGTGGTTATGTATGCCACTGTACTTAGATTTCACTGCTTTTGAGTTTCTCTGGTAGATATCTCTTTCTGTTGCTATTATGTACACGTTTTCGCACCATTTTTTTAATTATTCACACTCACCCTCCCTTCGCACGTATATTCCACAAAACCTGTTTTGAGCAGACATTGCTGCCTCCACCTTCACTGAGAGGAGTTATGTTGTTGTTGCTGCTCACTTGTTCATCGTTTGACTTATGTCAAATGTGTGGCATTAATTTTGGCGATTTGCGAGAACTGTTGTGGTGTGTCTACTGGTTGAGAACTTACGTATATATATATATATATATATATATATATATATATATATATATATATATATGGAGTGTAGCCATGTATGGAAGTGAAACGTGGACAATAAATAGTTTAGACAAGAAGAGAATAGAAGCTTTCGAAATCCGGTGCTACAGAATAATGCTGAAGTAGATGGGTAGATCACATAACTAATGAGGAGGTATTGAATAGAATTGGAGAGAGGAGGAGCTTGTGGCACAACTTAACTAGAAGAAGGGATCGGTTGGTAGGGCATGTTCTGAGACATCGAGGGATCACCAATTTAGTACTGGAGGGCAGCGTGGAGGGTGAAAATCGTAGAGGGAGACCAAGAGATGAATACACTAAGCAGATTCAGAAGGATGTAGGCTGCAGTAGGTACTGGGAGATGAATAAGCTTGCACAGGATAGAGTAGCATGGAGAGCTGCATCAAACCAGTCTCAGGACTGAAGACCACAACAACAACATATATATATATATATATATATATATATATATATGTGTGTGTGTGTGTGTGTGTGTGTGTGTGTGTGTGAAATGGGAAAGAGAGAGAGAGAGAGAGAGAGCTGAAAAAAAGGGGGAAGGTTCTTAGGAACTAATGTTTTTGGACATTTGAGAGTATTTGATTGCCATGTTTTATGTGGGGAAGTTTCTTTGTATGGTTCATTGAGTGTTCCAAACAGAGTTTTGTTGCACTGTGTTATTTCTTCTTTCAAGACTTGCTTTCCTTGTATTACTGCGTTTCATATGTCGTAGTTCTCTATTGTGAGTTTTTGACACAGATTATTGCTTTCTCTGAGGATCTTAAGATCAGTTTTGTAGCGCAACTTTACGCTAGCACAGGAAAGGGTCAGTTAATGAAAGGACTAGGCCTCAATTCTCAAACATGATTGACTTTATTACAATATACCTCTCTGAGCAAGTTTCATTCCTTGGTACTTATTTAAAAAAAGGCACAGAGCATAAAATTTGAAGACAAAGTTTATCATAAAAACATTACTCTAATTAAATATAGAAATCTCAAAAACAAATTCAAGCTGACAAGTAAATGACTTTTGAGTTAACTTCTGCAGTAATTCAACACAGGATCATTAAACAAACTCGTGGTCTTAAAATTAAGCCACCACTCACACGACTACCAATGCATCAAGAGATAGTGGCTATAATTAGAGGCGTATACTTAAAGCAGGATTACACAGCTTTCTTTTCATTACACACGAACTGCCGCTCTTGGTACGAGCCCTTTCACTCTCCAACAATCAACGGGTCCAGCTCGCCCGTCTCGTCAGGCAGGTCGTTGTACACACGGGAGAGAACACAAAGTAACAAGACAAGCTTCTAAAACACACAAACAAATGGTGTTAATTCAACAAGCCTCCAAAACATGTTCATACGTGCTTCAGGGATACAGGCCAGACAATAATGACAATTTAAACTATGGTCTAGAAAACTTCTGGCAACCAACTGGTCCAGTAAATAAAATAAAGAAAATTTAACCACACTTGATAAACCATCAGAACACGGGATTTCACTACTAAGGAAATCGCTGAGGACTGGCAGTTGGCAACACCCATAGCACAGTTTGAAGTAGCTGACGAGAATTTCGAATCAGGCAACAAGAGGCAGCAATACATTAAATTACGTTGTTACCACAGTTCATGGGCTGAAATATCGCTCACCCAAAAAAAAAAAAAAAAAAAAAAAAAACCTATCCATGGTTCCTATGACATAGTGAGCAGAAACAAGGCTGTCCAGTCAAAGCCACGTCAACCAATGAACGTCAGAATCATCAACGCCAGTACCAACAGTCTCAGTACTAAGCGTTGCCAGCTTATACTGCCGCCCAGCGTGCTTCCAAACACAGTGCATGCGCCGACTGACGCCTCCTAGCGGCTGCGTGTTCACTCTCTCTTCACGTGCCTCAACTCAGACGCGCGCTATTAGACAAACTTTACACCAAACGGGATCGATAGCCGCAAGGTCGATGTGCACACATCAGGTCTCAATATTGATTGGGTGGTGATTTTCTTGTACGAGATGATATGCAAAAGTGGAGTGTGTACTGTCACTTTTGAAGGACCTAACGGGTTCAGAATATCTCCTTCTAAAATTTCAGCGTGTTCCGCTTATGTAGACAGATTAGCATGAATTCCAGGTTAACTGATATATTCCCGCTTTGAATTTGACTGTGGAGGTATTTTTGATATTAAAATTTTTCTGGACTGTGTTGTTTGTGTGGAATGATATTTGTAGTCCTTGTTTCTTCAGATTTTCCCCACCCTTTGTACATTTTTGTTACTATATGTTAGTGTGAGCCATGCTGTGTTCCTTTTAAGGTATTCGTGGTTCCCTGTGTTTGTCAAGTGTTTACGTTCCAGGTTCTTTATTGTAGCTGGTAATTTGTTACTGGTTTGTTCTTTTTTAATTTCCTTTTTGATTTTGTTGTTCAGTTTTTTCATTACTTGCGTGTTGTGCCCACTCTTAGACTATTTGGTGTATTGTGTTTAGTTTCTGTGTGTGATTGAGTTTATCCTGGAGTCCTGTTGATGCTGTGTAGCATATATATGAAACTTGAGAGTCTGTATGCCTGGCAGTGACTGTAATGTTGTGAATGGTTTCATCATACTGAACATTGTTCGACGAATGTGGGAACTTCAAGTGGACACACAATCGCTAAATGCAATGTTAACGTTACAAACAAAATAATTTTTACTCGTTAGCTGTCCTCAGCTCATCCCAGTTATGACAGCCTGAAGTTTATATTAAAAAACTAAAATCCCGCCTCTATTGCAAAAAAAAAAAGCACCTAGTGTTAAGTTTTAACCCAGCGGGTCAGGCTTGTAAGTGAGTGACCGTTTGTAGCTGCAGTTTATGGCGGGTCATGGCCCATCGAACATAGGCAGGTGTGAGATGGAGCGAACACCATTGAGTTAAGGAGTGGTTTTGACTTTGTACATATGTACTGTTTGTGTTTTCCTTTTCTTTTTCGTTTATAAATGTATAGCTATGGTATTCTTTTGATCATTGACAAAAGTCTTCTTAGGCACTTGTGGGTTTTATTGTTGTTCTGAAGAAGGTGTAGTTATCTACGCCGAAGCCTGGGTTAAAACTTAACACTAGGTGCTTTTTTCGCAATCGAGGCGGGTTTTTAGTTTTTTAATATATTAACCAACGATTGCTGGTGCGCTGCGATGCTGAACGTTCTTAAACAGCCTCAATTCATGAAAATACAAAACTCCTCCTACAAACTGTTTCGTTTCTACATGAGTTTGTATCTTTAATTATTGAATGTCCCTCGTAGACAGTCACTTCGCATCGAGGATTTCTCTCCCCCCGATAAACACATCACTATCTTGCTCTCTTGCGAGATTCCAGGGCTTCTTAGGCAATAAAAATAACTTCGAATTTCGATAGGTTGCTTTCCGCACTCTAACCTCACTGGCAGAATAACTTATTGTAAAATAGTGAGTGTTCCTGACACCCAGTGGCGTACTAGGTAGGGAGTGGGTGACTGTGAGGCAGATGCCTCGGGCGGAAAAAAATTCTCTGATGCCTATAATTTTTATCATAAAAGAACATACACATTTCCTATGTCCTTTGTTAATATTTTTTCAACAAGTATTATTTTACATATTCGGTTGTGGGAGTATGGGGTCGTCCGCGCTCTTGAAAGACGGATTGTGAGATTTCCGATTGGTTGCCCTATTTCGCTCGTGGCCCACGCACAAAAAAAGTGCTCCCGCTTGCTTCAACACTCCATTATTGTGGTTCTGTTCGGAAATAAAGGTTCTCCCTAGTACCCTGGATCAGGTCTGAAAAGACATTAGAAAAAATTGCCCTTGGATACAACTCACTGGTAAAATATTATTTTTGTATTATAGAATCGGCATAAGAAACTTACCTTTTCGTAAATTTGTTTTCGAATTGCGGGAACAGCAGCTATTTTATTACCAACGGTAATGGTAAAAAAAGCTGTTGTCCTATAGTAAACAGCAGCTACTGAGGTTGGTCATAACCCTCAGGGGATATCAGAGTTACGCTAAGGAAGCTTTTTATTCATAATTTATTAGCTTTTGTATATAATGGACTACATTTTTTGTATTTGTCCATTCAAACATCTTTAAGAGACACTTTTTTGTAATTTAATGTAAACTGTAAAAATATATAATCTAAAGAAATAATCTGTCGTAGCATGAATACTCAACTCCATGTTTCAACAACAACAGGACTTTGGACTCACTGTGCACTTTCTTTCTTGTTTGCCGTTCCTGTCCTACCATGTACATACAGTACGTACGCCACTTATTTTAGCCTCGGCTGCCTTCTTGTCTCCAGCAATACCATGCGTCGCCTAAAAAGTTTCTGCACTAGTTACCTATCAGTTATGTTCATTTGTTAGTTGTTTATGTTCATTTTTTACGATATTTAATATTTTTGCAGAATTTGTCTCATCCATAATGCATCTGAAAATGCTTCAACGTATATGCAGATAATCACTCTCCTAGAACATATTGATTTGAACGTTTTAACTGATATTATTTATTGCCCAGAAAATGTAAGCGAGACACTGAAAAACGAATTTGTTAAGGGAGGGACGTGTGGGTTACGGACTAAAAATGAATTTTTTCAGCAAATAATATGACTTGGATTTATATGAAGTTAGAAAATGGCGAGAGAGTTTTAAGGATGTGGTTTTTGTATTCTCCTGTGAAATGTGCTATATACTGCTTTCCTTGCACGCTTTTTTAAAAAAAAATAATAAAAATAGAAGTTCTTTTGTACTGCTACGTGGTTTTAAAACACGAAAAAAGATCAAGCACAGAGTGTCAGACCGTGAGAAAAGCTGTCATCATACTGAAACATTTGAAAACAGGAAAGGTCTTGAAATGCGACTACAGAAATCAGAAACAACCGGTGAGGCTGTTCAATTAGAACAACACAAGTCATTTGAGAAATGGAAAGCTTTATTAACAAGAATTCTTGATTGTGTATTGTATTTAGCCAGACAATCCTTACTCTTGCATGGTCACTCAGAAGATCTTTTTGGTAGTGATAATTGGAAATCCCCTTGAAACTTTCAAGCTACTTGCCATATACGATGCAGTCGCGAATCATCATATGCGCAAAGGTCAGCAAACAGACAGTTATGTTGTGTCTTGTATTTCACGACGAAGCCAGAATGAATTCATCAAACTGCCTGGTGATCATGCCGGGATAGAGATATTTAATGAAATTGTAACGATAAGTATTTATACATCACACTTGAAAGTACAGCATAAAAATCGCATACCGACAAAAGGTCTCAAGTAATTCGTTATGTACATATTCAAGGTTCAGAAGTCACATTAGAGGAATCCTTTGTTGGCTTCACCTGTTACATAAGATAACAGCTAAAGAAATTACAGAACGAATTTGTGACAAGCTGCAAGGAGGCGGTCTAAAACAGGAATACTAATATGGACAAGGATATGATAATGCTGCGTCCATGGCTGGACGCATTAGTGGAAGTTCAGAGACACGTTTTGGATATAAACCTCAAAACACTGTTTGTGCCACGTAACGGTCATTCAATCTTGCTGAAGTATATTCAGCTATTGTTGACACAAAATTGGTGATTTTTTTGGCAGTCTGCAAAATGTGTACACATTTTTTTCAAGCTCTGTCCATATGTGGGATGTTCTTGAACAACATGCTCGCAGAATGTGAAGCGATTGCGAGACACAAGATGGATTCATAGCATGATCTGTGCCTTGCTTAGCACATTGTAAGCATAATAGAAGTTTCGGAACGCTTGAGAGATGGGTCTGAAGAAATCCTAGAGACCAAACGAGATGCAGGCAGTTTGCTGCTTTGCATTATGAAGTATCCTTTCTTTGCATTCCTTTATTTTTGGAGATCAGTGCTCACTGGAGTGAATGATGTTCAGATATACCTAAAACAAAGAGAACTTGGAATTGATCAGTATGCTAAATGCACTGACTCTGATTTGTGAGGAAAAACGTGATCAGTAGTTACAAAAGTAGCTGAGAGGACCTTGGACACGTGCAATATATTTGATATTTCAACAGAAAGAAGAATCGGAAGACGAGAGAAAACGTCTGGTCAGAAAAGTATCGACTCTGATTTAAAATTAATACAGAAAACTCGTCGGGAACAGTTTGAGGCACTAGATAAGCTAACATCAGAATTAAAAAGAAAAAAAAAAAAGTTACAAAAGAATATACTCCATGAGTATTTGCCTTCCTCCAAATACAAATACTATGCTGAAAATATGAATTCATTGTTCGAAACATTCAGCATTTATGTGAGAAATATTCCGCATTGTGTGCTTCAGCTGTGACTGCTAAAGTACATTGTACGATACGCCAACTTTATTTATTTAAAGATGTTCATCCAGAAGAATCATGGACAACTTCAGAATTATTAAGCTGGATAGTTAAGTGGAAAATGCAAGAGAGTTTAATTAATATTGTTGTGGCACTAATAAGACTTTTTAACAATCAGTGTCAAACGCTCCTTTTGAAAGAAGTGTTCCAAACTAAAGCTAATAAAGACCTGTCAGACACCGACTGTTAGCCGAGAAAGTTTAAGTAACCTTGCAATTTTATCAATTGAAAGAAAAATAATTTGTAAATTTTAGCTATGTAGTCGAAAAATTTGCAAAGGCAGAAACTTAACATAAATACAATTTTTATACTGCTATGTCTAATGTTTAATGTCTTCTTTATTCCTGTTCTGTTATAATGTACAGGGCACAAATCCTTTTAGCTCTGTCCACTAGACTATGATTTGTGCGCCGGAATACCTTGACGCCGAGTTAAAACATCTAAAGCAAGCTTTTGAGAAGAATGGGTACTTTAGTAAGGAAATAGTTTAGCGACTGAATAACAGGAGGCCTAAGAACAACGTTAGGTCACAGCGGTGGAATAATATGGTTTCTCTACCCTTCATCAAAAAAGTAACGGATCAAATCGGCAAGATTTTAAGGAAACGTAACGTTCGACCGATTTTCAGACCAACTAAGAAAATAAGCCCAGCACTTCGTTCCGTGAAGGATAAACGTCCCACTCTGTCTGCAAGTGGTGTATACAAGATTCCGTGTACATGTGGTAGGGTCTACATTCGAACTACAAAGAGAAGTGTGAAAACACGGTTGAAGGAACATAAAAGTCTTTGCCGACTGGGGAAAACAGACAAGTCAACCGTGGCGGAAAATGCTCTTCCTTCGAGTGATCACATAGTTAAATTTTCGGAAACTGAAGTTTTGTGTACTATGACGAACTATTATCCCCGTCTGTATAGAGAAGCCATCGAAATATATAAACATGGGGATAATTTTAACAGAAAAGTAGAAGCTATGAACAGAATCGATGAGAAGGTATTATCTTTGACGTACTATGATCGATAGTTATATTTTCATCCTTGACAAGGTTTATCTCTGCTATCACGTGAAATCCAGACCACGCCCACTTTCCACGGTATTTAGGCCGTTCTTCGACGTTCGACTCAGTCGGCAAGACGCAGCACAACCAGGAGCACCTCCGAAGATGTCCAACATAGCTTTGGACGAAACGTCAGGGATAGAGGAGTTCCATGGATGACGGCCATACAACCCGGAAGAACTCTCGGCAGCTGAAACATCCGGTCGTGAAAACCTTCATTGTATGATTAAACAGAATAGGGTATAATGATCGAGCAGCTCCACATAAGCCAAACATTTCTGTAGTCAGTGCTAAGCGACGCATGAGGCGGTGTAAAGAGCAACGGTACTGGACATTGGATGACTGGAAACAACTGATTTGGAGAGAAGAACCAGGTGATACCATGTGGCAATCCGATGGAAGGACTTAGGCTTGGGGAATGCCTGCAGGAAGTTACCTCCCATCATGAGTAGTGCCAAAAGTGAAGCACGGAGGAGAAAATGAGTGTTTTTCGTGGTTGGGGCGCACTCCCCTTATTATGCTTCAGAAAGATGTAAATGCCGAACCGAAGGATATGAACACATTTTGCAGCATTGTGTACTCCATACAATAGGGGGACAAAGGTGACTATGAATCACAAAGCACTCTGGCCAGCCCAGAGTGCCGACCTGAAAGGGTGGAACGCCTCTGAGATGACTTAGAACATCAGCTTCGCACCAGACCCCTGTGTCCACCATCTTTGGTTTCTCTTGTTGAGGAAGAAGGGGCTGGCATTCCTTTACAGACATTCGGTCACCTTGTAACCTCCCCCTCACTTATCGACCTTAATGACAGTGAAAAATTAAACTGCGTGTACCTAATGGAAATTTGGGAAAAGCAATCGTCACCGAAGTTAATTTGTCGGTAAAGAGGGAGGAAAAGGTTACATCTAAATGAAAGGAAAAATGCAAATGAAACTGGTGGAAATTAATTTTGAAAAGGGGTAAAGTTAATAAACAAATTAATGTGCGGCCGTTACGTTAACAATTAACTAGCGCTAATTAGATATTTGAGATTTGGGGGAAATTACGGTCGCCAGTCCTAGGGACAATTACTATAGTAACTGAAAAAGAAAGGTTATTACACATATAATTAGCACTAGAAGCGTGGCAACTGAAGGTTGACACGTGTAGTGCGAAAACTGAAAGTTTGTCAGAAGTAATAAATTTCGCTACACTCTGACTTAATTTAGCAAAAGAATTAATAAAGCCGGAAAATCGAAAGTTAATTTAGTGACTGAAGTTAATAGTGAGCTTTCTTTCTAAAGCACATCGACATTCAGTAACATACAGTTAGTCTTGAACTACCTCAACAATCATTTCAAAAGCTACTTGAATCTACGCAATTCAGAAATAAGAGATTTAACTTTGAACTTGAGTTAAATGATTCAGAACAATTAACAATAGTAAAATTTAGTATGTACCAAGCTGAGCTGCAGTCACAGGTAAGCTAAAATACGGTAACAAAACTCGCACTCTTAATTTGTGCTTGTGTAATCTAAATATTATAGCCAGCTATGAATACCTTAACTGAACTTTGAAATTAAAGGAGTGAAATCGAATGATGGTGGCGTTTGAATTTCAACGACACTCGGGTTCATTCCGGAAAAGGAAGGGACCCTGCTTGGTAATGCAATTGGGACAATGAGCAACAAAGGTTCATGCTACGTTGCAGTAATTTAGTTATGAAAATGGAACAGTTTGAAAAGCTGAGGTCTGCCATACAGTTCTAAAACTTTACGTGCTTCCAGTCTTCCTTGTTGGTTGATTGAAGGTTTGAAGCCGTCGATCGAGGAGGTGGCGACAGTCACTCATTGTCGGCCGTCGCTGTTGCAGAAGCTGGATGTTGGCGCGCCTTCTTCTCGACACGGTCACCAGGCGAAACGGTCTCTTGATGTGCGCCAGCTAATGCTTCCCGTCCGCGACACCGTGTCAGAAACTATCATAGCAAGTCGAGCGCAATTACATGCTGCCCAACCCCGAAAGCGCGGCAACTCGCGGGAGCGTTACCCAACACACCTGCTCCACTGCACCACCCCAGCCAGACTCTGTCTGCCCGCGCTCCACGCGGCAGAGTTAACTCTACCAAAGATCCTAAACACTTTGGTTCTTCACACGACCTATCGATGTATTCGTTCGATAGCATAGTTTTCCCTAGGCAAGACCCAGCGTAAAAATACAAATAATATTTACAAAACAACCAATTATACATCGACATAAATGTCATATCTTGAGGTAACAAAACAAGGAAAAAAATTATAGTACAATAGATGGAAATAGGAGGATATGCATTTCCGGCGTTACAACCTCACTGAACGCGTCCCCACAGAGTTCAGACCGTCATAAAAGCGAATGGTGAGCAAACCCCATATTAATCTCCACTAACAGGTGTCCGAATACTTTTGATGAGACAGTGTACATGTAATGCTATCGGCCACTACTGCCCCAGAACTACACTGATGCGCCAAAGAAACTGGTATAGGCTTACGTATTCAAGTACAGAGATACGTTAAGAGGCAGAATACGGCGCTGCAGTCGGCAACGTCTATATGAGACAACTAGTGTCTGGCGCAGTTGTTAGATCGTACAATGGCAGGTTATCAAGATTTAAGTGAGTCTAAACGTGTGTTATAGTCGGTGCACTCTTGTACCCTTGATGACTGCACGACACAAAGCTTTACACCTCGCCTGAGACCGTCTACACCGACATTTGACTCTTGATGACGGCAAACATATTGCTTGGTCGGACGAGCCTCGTTTCAGATTGTATAGATTGGATGGACGTGTACGGGTATGGAGACAACCTCACGAATCCATGGACTCTGCATGTCAGCAGCAGACTGTTCAAGTTGGTGAGGGCTCTTTAATGGTGTGGGTCACGTGCACCCCTAATACGTCTAGAGACGACTCTGACAGGTGACACGTACGATAGCATCCTGTCTGATCGCCTGCATCCATTCATGTCCATTGTGAATTCCGACGGACTTAGGAAATTCCAGCAAGACAATGCGACACCCCACACGTCCAGAATTTCGTGCTGCGGCACTTCTGCGTGCTCACGAGGGCGCTAGACGATATTAGGCAGGTGTACCAGATTCTTTAGTTCTTCAGTGTATATGTTCCACACCTTCTCCTAAACCATTCGATCGATTTTATATATATACGATTGGTACATGATGATTGGTACATGTATCAGCTACTGTCTGAAAATCATTGCTATCATTGCTATGTGGGTAAGAACCACTTACTTAGCAAAACGATGCGAATGGGGGTGATAGAGCAGTGTAATCCACGTTGCGTGAGTAGGTATATTTTCGTCATCTAGCATTTTAGAATGAGAACACTTCGTGATTCGGAACAAACTTGGCACGTTAATTTAAACCCTTACAAAATTTTTTCTCGCTGACAGCCCCCACAAAATCGTGAAAGAAGAAAGGTTTATCGCTTACTGCATTTTCGCTGTTCATGCAGTAAAATCGCCGCATGAAGCATGGCATTTTAGTTTATTATTTATTTACTACTATACGTACTTGCAACACATTTTGCACATATACCACGAATCTACCAGCAAAATTATATCATTGTACGACACGCAGTTTAGGAGATCAGTGTTCATGAAAATGAAATGCATGGAAAACTATCGCATCATGCAAGACGTTTAAATTTGTTACTTCGTTGCTACTAACTCTGTTCGCAACGCTTTTCACAGAAAGTATTCACATATGATGCTGAATGTACCTCAAAAAATGTGTCATTGTACGACACTTAGTTCTAGAGAAAGAAAGTCATAAGAAGTGATATGCAAGAAAACCTGCTGAATTATGGATGACTTTTTGATTTATTGCTTATTTACTACTGAATCTATTCGAAACACAGTTTGCAGATAGTATCGACATCTGTCGCTGAATTAGCCAGACACATAATTCAGGAGATAAGACGTCAAATACTGAGATGCGTGAAAAACTGCCACATCATTTATTACTCTTGTCGCAACACATTTTGCAGACAGTATTCACATATCCTGCCGAATGTACCTAGAAATATGTATCTTTTGCGACACATAGTTCAGGAGATGATGATGAGATGAAGAGGTTCCATACTCCGAGGAGCGTAGGGAACGATGCGGGAGACCCGCACCGCCGACTAGGCAAGGTCCTAGCGGCCTTCCTCCGATCGTAATGGGGATGAATGATGATGACAACACACAACACCCAGTTATCTCGAGGAAGGAAAAATCCCTGACCCCGCGGGGAATCGAACCCGGGACCGCGTGCGCGGGAAGCGAGAACGCTGCCGCAAGACCACGAACTGCTGACAGTTCAGGAGATATGATGCCATATACATTGAAATTTCGTGAAAACTGCTGCATCATATATGATGTTTTAATTTATCGTTTCTTTACTACTAACTTTATTCACAACACATTTCGCAGGCAGCAGCCGCTGGATGTACCTGTAAAAAGATATCATTGTACAGCCCATAGTTCAAGAGTTGCGACATCACAAAGATTAAGCTGTGTGAAATTGAAAGTGTAGCACGAAATTCACTCGAGATAGAGGTGAAATCTGTGTTCAAATACGTGTGAAATATGTTAAATCTATGCGAAATATTCACTCATGTTCAGAAAAAAACAAAACACCTTGAACGACTAGAGATAGAACGTTTATATTGACAGGATACGTACATTAGAAATGATTATCATTTGAAACATGTCGGCCCGCAGATTCAAGGTCAACTTCGAAATCGCGGCGCAACACCACCTGCCTGTAAAATACGCCTGCGGCTCTCGTCGTCGCTATAATCCGAAGGTTATGCAACAATGTGACTTGAGCAGCCGTGCAGGATGGCTCGCAGACGTATGCGCGATCCGTACAGTTAGCTTGACAGAGGGCGCGTTATTGGCATGCGAGAATGTAATGCATCCATTCGGAAAATTGCTGCTCGTGTGGGACGAAGTGTTTCGGCAGCGCAACGGGTGTGCGCAGAATGGTTCACGGAAGGCCTCAAAACACGACAAATGGGTCAGGTCGCACCACCCAGCCCCCCCCCCCCCCCCACAAGAAGATAGACACTCGTTCGAGTGGCACTGCAGGGCAGATCTGCGTCCTCATCGGCTCTGGCACAACAATGGAGCAGTGTAACACATCGTACACTATCAGGGGTGACAGTCCGTCGCCGTTTATCATGGCATGGGTTACATGCGCGTCGTCCAGTTCTCCGCCTACTTTTGAAAAATCTGCAGAAACGTGCTAGACGGCAGTGGTTCATGGAACGACGTCGCTGGGGACAGGAATGTCATCAGATAGTGTTTTCGGACGAATCCGGCATACAGCTCCAACTCGAGGCGTTATGGTGTGAGGGTCCTACAGGTATAAGCACAAATCACAGTTGGTGCGTGTCCAGGGCACTGTGACTAGTATGACCTACGTGAATGACCTCCTGCAACCCGTAGCCATACCTTTTCTGCACAGCACCCCAGACGCCATTTTCTAGTAAGACAATCCGCGACCACATGTTGCTGCACGAACACGTGCCTTCTTGGTGTCACAGGATGTCAGCCTTTTGCCCTGACCCGTCAGATCACCAGACTTGTCGCCAGTCGAAAATGTGTGGGATATGGTGAACGACGGGATCACCACAGATGCCACCACGCATGGAACAAGTTATCAGGGCCCATGGTGGACCCCGTGCCTACTAGGCGACAGGACACATGCTAATAAGTTCTGCAGAACATTCTAATGAACATGTGAATATGAACGTCCTATCTCTAATCGTTCATGATGTTCTGTTTTTTTTCTGAACGTGAGTGTATGTGACATGTGCAGGCAAAGGCTGGGGAAAAAGCTCATTCTAAACACCTGGAACGTTTCCATCCAAGTACGGAACACATATTAGTTACGAATAAAAACCATCAGCGTCCTGTTGGGATGAGAGTGATAAGTGTGAAAGAGAACGGTGGAGGAGGACATGAACAGATAGCACGGAGGTAGGAGGAGATGGACACTGATAGGGGGAGGGGGAGATGGCCAGAGAGAGAGGGGGGAGATACCAATGGACAGAGAGAGCAGATAGGCGGAGATGGGCAGAGAAAGGAAAGAGAAAGAGATGAACAGAGAAGGGAGAGAGAAAGGGAGAGAGGAGAGGATGGGCAGAGAAGGAAAAAGAAAGAGATGGACAGAGATAGGGGGAGAAGGGTTAGGCAGAGAGAGGGGAAAAGAGAAGATGAACAGCTAGAGAGAGTGGGAGAAGTGGATAGAGAAAGAGAAGAGAATCAGATGGACAGAGAGTGGAGAGAGAAGGTGAGGAAGGAAAGAGGTGGAGATGAACAGGCAGAGGGGAGAGAAGAAGATGGACAGTGAGAGGGAGTAGGAAGAGATGGACAGGGAGAGGTTGAAGAAGGAGGTGGACAAAGAGAGGGGGAAATAAGAGTTGGACTAATAGAAGACTGGAATTAATACATACCTATGCAACGCCAGATACTCAACTGGTCTCTGTATATTATTTGTTAGTATAGTTGTGTAGTAATTTAGCCAGCGTGTCCACAAATACAATTAACCGATACTTCTCTTTGATACGTTCTCAATCCCTCTCACTACTTCACTCACTACACACCTGGACAACTGCGTTTTCAATGGTCTACTTTAATGACAGAAAGATATACCGAGCAAAGAAGGTGAACACAGCGATGTTGGTTGGGTTTATAATAAAATGTCGAAGAGGATAGGTGAGTCACACACATACGTGCAAGCTGCTAGTCCATACTCAAGTGCTCGTTAAATGTGTAATATAGTGGAAACCATTCGGAACAGGGCATACGTCCACATGAAGTTTTTGGCTCCAAATGAGCGTTCCTGTCATATCCCTGAATATTGACCATTCCTCCTGGGACTCCCTGTATATGTAACTGTGGATGTAGATTCCGGGATGTGGCTTAAGCGAAATATGTGAACCTAAGGGATTTAAACCACCGTACCCCAGAACACGAGTACAGTATGTTACCACCGTGTCATCTCGCTCGGTCGTTTGTCCCGATCGCGATGCTCAGAGCACCTCTAATACCTGATACAGAAATGGATCAAACTCAATACCGCAAATTGCACGAGCTTCCAATATAGTTCAGCCACAAAAAGTTCGGCCGGCCGGTTTGGCCGAGCGGTTCTAGGCGCTTCAACGGTCGCAGGTTCGAATCCTGCCTCGGGCATGGACGTGTGTGCTGTCCTTAGGTTAGTTAGGTTTAAGGAGTTCTAAGTTCTAGGAGACTGATGACCTCAGATGTTAAGTCCCATAGTGCTCAGAGCCACTTCGAACTACAAAAAGTTCTTGTGGGAAAATTATTGCTTCAATCACTAGCAACGTTTTCTCCGTCTGTTGTCTGTTCTGAGCCGACGACGTTCTCCTAGGTGGTACATAAAAAGCTGATCCTTTGCTGACAAGAATCGAAGTGCGCACTCCCAATAAGCACCTACTCACGTCGAATATAAAACGACAGTCGTGTTTCGTGGTCTTCTTTCTACTCGGCACATAAACTGTTTGCAGCGTGCGTTTTCATACCAATAGATTAGTTCGAGTTCACCTATTCGAAAAGCAAGCAGGAACCTATTTAGTGGCGTAGATTTGAGAACAATATTGCGGCAACACAATAAAAGTGAATCTTTCAGAAGACATGATCGAACATCAATGTAACTTCGTACACGGACACACCATCGACAGGTATGTAAATGATACGACTTGCAACTCTCCATGACAAATATAGCGTCCACCAGAGCACAGAATTGTTGTGTGTGTTTAGTGTTATTAACAGTCCTGGTAGGATAAATAAGGGACGTGAACAGCATCAGATGTTGAGTGATCACTGTGAAAGACGAGGAGATGGCGTGCACGCGTTACCACCGCCCGACAGAGTTTAAAAGGGATCTCATCGTGGATCTTCATTTGGCCAGCTGATCGTGTCGTGCAACATTCAGATTTGTGAGGCATTCGGACGCGATAGTAGCCCGATGTTGGACTGCGACGGAACGTGACGGTAGGCACACTCGCCGTCACGTTTCTGATTGACCACGTCTTAATACCACAACGGAGGACCTCCGTGTTGTGCACCAAGTGCGTCGTAACTCCTTCACATCTGCGCGTGCTATCTGCAGACACGTAGTAGACACACTCTGTGTCATCCTGCACTATTGATAAAAGACTAGCACCAGCTGGAGTAGGGGACTGTCATCCCATCCATAGGCTACCATTAACACCACAAAACAAACGGCTGCGTTTAAATTGGTGCCGTGTCCAGAAAGTATAGACAGTTGACGAATGTCATCGAGCTCTGTTCAGCTGTGAATCACGGCTCTCCACCACCCTGGATGGTCATCGCTGGTGAGTATGGCGTCGACTTGGGAAGAGGTTCCATTGCTATAACGTTTTGGAAAAACACAGCAGTGCTACCCCTGGTGTCGTGGTGTAACTAACGGTCGGTCACGGCTCGTGCTGATTGACGGAACTATGACAGCACATGGTACGTCACGGACATCGTGCGTTCTCATGTGTTACCTCGCATGCGACAGTATCGTGGTCCATTTTTCAACAGGGCAATGCTCGTCCACGCGTGGCACGTATCTCTATGAACTGTCTGCATGACGTTCAGATTCTTCCGTGGCCAGGAAGGTCCTCAGATCTGTCCCCTATAGAACATTTGTGGGACCAGTTCGCACACTTCTGGGCCATGCCTCAGGAGAAGATACAATGGCTCCATGACACCCACCCCAACCGAATCAGTATATGCTTCCAGTCCTGAGAATGTATGATAAATGGGCTCATATTGCCACGTTCTTTGCCAGCGTGACTCTATTTTGTTATTATTGGAATAATATCACATACCCCATCAACCTGTGAAGTTTCATTTCGCTTCCTCCTCCCTTTCTTGGTGCTTAATTTCAGTGTGCAACAATGAAAATGTAAATCGAATGAAAATAGCCAATTCCTATCCGTTCTAACGTGCTGATCGCGAATATCACAAAGAAAATTCAAAATTAGCTCTAGTTTTCATTTAATACTGTTTTATTATGGTTAGATAATTATATACCGGTTTTTGTGTTAAATTTAAAATAAAATCTTATAATGGCTTTCAAAGTCATAATAACTAGAAACAATGGATTATATTATTGTCCCTGGTCTTACCTGCGTGCAATATTTTGGATATAAACATTTTGATACGATGTATATATGGTTCTCGGGCGAGGCGTCAGATGTCATAGTGAAAACTCCACAATATTTCTTCAGCGCAACTGGCCGACATCTTCAGGTGCGACGAACACACTGCTAAGGCAGGTTTTTTCTTTTTTTTTTCTTTATTGTTATTTTCAAACCCGTACAAACAGGCAGGCTGTCACCAGCATGGTACGCCGCTCTTCAGCCGTAGAGGAGATAAAGAAAGAACAGAAAGAATACACAAATGTGACATAACGGTGGGTAATAAAACAGTAGACACATAAAGACAAACACGGAGCCGTTCACACTCGACGATAATTCACAACAAACTGTTGTCACGACGCACTAACACTGAAGATGGCGATGGCACAGGTGAACGATGGAGTATGACGGGAACACTGAACACTAAACATGACGGCACTCACGAGACACTGATGGCGATGATCTCCGGCGCGCGAATGTCCACTCAGCGTGTACGAGTCCGGGGTCCTGCCAAGAGAGGAGGTGGAGGAGGAGGAAGGGGAAATAGGAGAGGGGAGAGCAGAGATGCCATGGGCAAAGGAGAGAGGGGGAGGGAGGGAGGGGGAGGGAAGCCCGGAGGAGAGGGTAGGAGGGAGGGGGGGAAAGGAAAGAGAAGGGAAGGGAAAGGGGGGGAGGGAGGGTGCCTGAAGGAAAGGACACAGGAGGTGGGGGGGGAGGATCAAAGTTGATAGGAGGGGTAGATGCAGGGGAGGAGGACATCATCAGGGAGGGGGAGCTGGCGGAAGCCACCTTGGGAGAGGGTAAGGAGGGTGAAGAGATGGAGACCGGGTGGGACGTGGGAATACAGGCGCGGCAGCGGGCGGGGGTGGGAGAGGATCGGGGACACGAGCGGGTGAGGAGGATCAAGTTTACGGGAGGTGTACAGGATGCTAAGGCAGGACCAGGGCTCCCCATTTATGCCAGTTTTAGGCAGGAAGTGCGCATGCGTGGAGGCGCCAAATTCGATGGCCAATAGCGACGATATCAACTGATAGCTGGAAGGACAGTAACGCCACCTACAGGATGAAGAACCAAATACTTCGGCGCACGCGCGGAGGCTGCCGCCGCTGCTCTGCGCTACCGTCGGCAGCCCCAGCGACCTCTGTCAGAAGCCGCAAGCAGTACAGCGCGTCCACGTAGGCGCCTTGATTATCCTCCCATTGTCAACAGAATATTTATGTTGCTGGCGACTCGTCGTCCGTCTTATGACCAAAAGTATTCCTCTCTGCTCGAAGCGACTTCAATATGGCCAGTGCTGGATCCCATGCTGAACTAAGCTGAAAGCCCGTGTCACTGTTTACAAGATTCGTCGAGCTACGTATTTCCACTGCTTCCTTAATAACACTGTCCCAGTGCGAACTCGTCGATGCGAGAATTTTTGTATGTAGGTAATTCATAGAATGGCCTGTACTGAGACAATGCTCGGCCACTGCAGACTTTTCTGGTTGCTCCAGACGAGTGTAGCGTCGATGTTCAGTGCATCTCTCTTCTACAGTGCGACACGTTTGTCCGATGTACGACATGCCGCAGCTACAAGGAATCTCGTAAACACCGGGTCTTCTTAGGCCAAGACTGTCCTTAGATGAGCCCAAGAGAGCTCTGAGTTTTTCCGGCGGACGAAAAACACTTTTAACTTTATGCCTCTTCAATAGTTTTCCCATTTTTGAAGAGACACCGCCGATGTATGGCAAGATGACCATTCCCCTTTGTTCTTCGCCTTCTTCCACTTCCTCACGTTGGGTAACCCGCTTTGGTTGTAAGGCACGGCGAATCTCCCGTTCGGAGTATCCATTTTGTTGGAAAATGGTACGCAGATGGAGTAGCTCATTGGATAAGCTGTCTGCGTCTGATATGGCTCGTGCTCTGTGGACCAACGTCCTCAGTACGCCACTTCGTTGCGAAGGATGGTGACAGCTGGTGGCCTGTAAGTATAAGTCCGTGTGTGTTGGTTTACGGTACACTGAGTGACCTAACGTGCCATCTTCTCTTCTCCGTACCAACACGTCCAGGAATGGAAGTTCGCCGTTTTTCTCCATCTCACTCAGTGTACCGTAAACCAACACACACGGACTTATACTTACAGGCCACCAGCTGTCACCATCCTTTGCAACGAAGTGGCGTACTGAGGACGTTGGTCCACAGAGCACGAGCCATATCAGACGCAGACAGCTTATCCAATGAGCTACTCCATCTGCGTACCATTTTCCAACAAAATGGATACTCCGAACGGGAGATTCGCCGTGCCTTACAACCAAAGCGGGTTACCCAACGTGAGGAAGTGGAAGAAGGCGAAGAACAAAGGGGAATGGTCATCTTGCCATACATCGGCGGTGTCTCTTCAAAAATGGGAAAACTATTGAAGAGGCATAAAGTTAAAAGTGTTTTTCGTCCGCCGGAAAAACTCAGAGCTCTCTTGGGCTCATCTAAGGACAGTCTTGGCCTAAGAAGACCCGGTGTTTACGAGATTCCTTGTAGCTGCGGCACGTCGTACATCGGACAAACGTGTCGCACTGTAGAAGAGAGATGCACTGAACATCGACGCTACACTCGTCTGGAGCAACCAGAAAAGTCTGCAGTGGCCGAGCATTGTCTCAGTACAGGCCATTCTATGAATTACCTACATACAAAAATTCTCGCATCGACGAGTTCGCACTGGGACAGTGTTATTAAGGAAGCAGTGGAAATACGTAGCTCGACGAATCTTGTAAACAGTGACACGGGCTTTCAGCTTAGTTCAGCATGGGATCCAGCACTGGCCATATTGAAGTCGCTTCGAGCAGAGAGGAATACTTTTGGTCATAAGACGGACGACGATTCGCCAGCAACATAAATATTCTGTTGACAACGGGAGGATAATCAAGGCGCCTACGTGGACGCGCTGTACTGCTTGCGGCTTCCGACAGAGGTCGCTGGGGCTGCCGATGGCAGCGCAGAGTAGCGGCGGCAGCCTCCGCGCGTGCGCCGAAGTATTTGGTTCTTCATTCTGTAGGTGGCGTTACTGTCCTTCCAGCTATCAGTTGATATCGTCGCTATTGGCCATCGAATTTGGCGCCTCCACGCATGCGCACTTCCTGCCTAAAACTGGCATAAATGGGGAGCCCTGGTCCTGCCTTAGCAGTGTGGTCGTCGCACCTGAAGATGTCGGCCAGTTGCGCTGAAGAAATATTGTGGAGTTTTCACCATGACATCCGACGTCTCGCCCGAGAACCATATATACAACATGTCCGTCGGGAAAGCCTCAAGCAACACATTTTGATACGATTTTTAGTTATCTTTTTGTCTCCCTTCTCTTCAACTACAGCGACTTTATTAATGCATGTAATAATTTTTGTACATTTGTTTCCAGATTAACTACCAGTTGTTCAAGTTGACTTCTACTGAAGTGAACCAAAAATGCCACGACTTTGTGATAACAGTGCTGACACATTTTGCTATGTGTGTGGAGAAGTGACATTTGCTCCACAAAAACAGCAAATAACTCCATTGATTAAAAAAGCTTACAGTTGTTATTTTGGGTGCAAAGTAGGTGTTCAGGATAAACCCTGGGCTCCAATTGTGATCTGCAACACTTGTGCCAGCAACCTCAGGAATTGGATGCATGGGAAAGGACGTTCAATGGCCTTTGCAGTGCACATGATCTGGCGTGAGCCAACTAACCATGTCAGTGACAGCTACTTTTGTATGGTTCCTCTATCATGAAGGGAATATCTAAGAAGAAGAAGCGGACAGTGGCCTACCCTAACATTCCATCTGCCATACGTCCATTTCTACATGGGGAAGAATTGCCAATACCTGAACCACCGACAGAGTACGAGATTACTTCTGATGGGGATTCTGAATGTCCTGAACCATGTACATCACAAGATCCAGAGTTTCTACCAAATATATCATCAACTGATGATCCACAAAAATTGTCTCAAAATGAGTAAAGTGATCTCATTAAAGATTTAGAGCTCTCTAGAGCTAAGGCTGAGATTTTAGCATCAAGATTGCAGCAGCGCAATTTTCTAGAAAGCAATCTAAATGTTTCATTCTACTGCAGAAGAGAGCAACAGTTCACTCCTTTTTTTAACATGCAAGATAGTCTTGTGGCATGTGTAGACGTAAATGGTCTAATGAAGGCTCTCAGAATTAATTACAACCCTGATGTGTGGAGACTCTTTATTGATTCGTCAAAGTTGAGCTTAAAAGCAATTCTTTTACATATTGGTAATGAGCTCCTTCTATTCCACTTGGGCATAGTGTGCATATGAAAGAGTCATACCAAAACATGAAAATTTTACTAGAAGCCATCAAATATAATGACTCTCAATGGCAGATCGGTGGTGACTTGAAAGTGGTAACATTGCTATTAGGTATGCAGTTAGGGTATACTAAATATTGCTGCTTTCTCTGTGAATGGGATAACCGAACTCGTGCATCTCATTACAGAAAACATGAATGGCCCACCAGAAAATCTCTTCAACCAGGTATAAAGAAAATTAAGAGTGAGCCTCTAGTAGACTTTAAAAAGATTCTGCTCCCGCTCTTGCACATCATGTTGGGTCTCATGACAAAGACAAACTTTGTTAAGGAAATGAAGAAAGATGGTGACGAGTTTAAGTACACTCATGCTCATAAATTAAGGATAATGTTGATACGTGGTGAAACAACGCTCTGGTGGGCGGTTTGTGGGCTTAAATCGCCTCGGGGTAAGACCATGCGGTGCATTTGACCTGCGGTCGTCGCACGGTGGCGCTGGCAGCAGTCCACATACGCAGATGTGTGGTGGTGCATGTCAGAGTACGGTGCAGCGAGTAAGTGTTCAGACGTTTTCAGACGTGCTAATGGTGACTGTGTGTTAAAAATGGCTCAATGAACACTTATTGATGACGTTATGAGGGGTAGAATGCTAGGGCGACTGGAGGCTGCTAAAACACAGCAGTTCATAGCATGGGCCCTCTGTGTGCCACAAAGTGTGATTTCATGATTTAGGCAACGATTCCAGCAGACAGGAAACGTGTCCGGGCGCTACAGTACGGGACGTCCACAGCGAACAACACCACAATAAGACCGATATCTCACCAACAGTGCCCGCAGACGGCCATGGAGTACTGCAGGTAGACTTGCTCGGGACCTTACTGCAGCCACTAGAACAGTTGTCTCAGACTACAGACGACTGAACAGACATGGTTTATTCGCCCAGAGACCTGCAAGGTGCATCCCACTGACCCCTGGTCACAGGAGAGCCCCTAAAGCCTGGTGTCAAGAACACAATACATGGTCATTGGAACAGTGGTCCCAGGTTATGTTCACGGACGATCCCAGGTATAGTCTGAACGGTGATTTGGTCCCAGGTTATGTTCACGGACGATCCCAGGTATAGTCTGAACGGTGATTCTCGCCGGGTTTTCATCTGGCGTGAACCAGGAACCAGATACCAACCCCTTAATCATCTTGTAGGTCGTGGTTTGATGGTGTGGGATGGGATTATGATTGGTGCGCATCTACCTCTGCACGTCTTTGACAGAGGAACTGTAACCGGTCAGGTGTGTCGGGACGTCATTTTGCAGCAGTATGTCCGCCTTTTCAGGGGTGCAGTGGGTCCCACCATCCTCCTGATGGATGATAACGCACGGCCCCACCGAGCTGCCATCGTGGAGGAGTACCTTGAAACAGAAGATATCAAGAGAATGGAGTGGCTTGCCTGTTCTCCAGACTTAAACCCTATCGAGCACGTCTGGGATGCTCTCGGTCGACGTATCGCTGCATGTCTTCAAACCCCTGGGACACTTTAGGAGCTCCGACAGGCACTGGTGCAAGAATGGGAGGCTATGCCCCAGCAGCTGCTCGACAACCTGATCCAGAGTATGCCAACCTATTGTACGGCCTGTGTACGTGTGCATGGTGATCATACCCCATATTGATGTCGGGGTACATGCACAGGAAACAGTGGCGTTTTGTAGCACATGTGTTTCGGTACGGTTAACTTAACACAAATACCGTGTCATGTGTGTTCCCTATGTGCCTATGCTATTAGCGCGAGTTTCGTTTAGTGCCATGTTGTGTGGCACCAAATTCTGCAGTTATCCTTAATTTATGAGCAGGAGTGTACTTAAGGCAAAAATTCCCTTACTTAAGTGATTCCAAAGTTAAGGAGGGCATCTTTGTAGGCCCACAGATTTGAGAACTTTTTACAGGCTATACTTTTGATGGAATCATACAAGGTGATGAGAAGCATGCATGGGAATGTTTTAAGAAAGTCTGTTTACCGTTCTCGGGGAACAAACGAGCAATAAATTACAAGGAGAATGTAGATAACATTTTGTCATCTTGTGAAAAACTTGGTTTCAACATGTCATTGAAAACGCATTTCTTACGTACTCATCTTGACTTCTTCTCCAAAGATTGTAGTGCAGTAAGTGATGAACATGGGGAGCGATTTCATCAAGATATTGCCACATTTGAGATGAAAAATGGTTCTAATGGCTCTGAGCACTACGGAACTCAACATCTGAGGTCATCAGTCCCCTAGAACTTAGAACTACTTAAACCTAACTAACCTAAGGACATCACACACATCCATGCCCGAGGCGGGATTCGAACCTGCGACCGTAGCAGTCACGCGGCTCTGGACCGAAGTGCTTAGAACCGCATGGCCACTGGGACCGGCATTTGAGGAGAAGTATGCCGAAAAGTGGAGCCCTACTATTTTAGCAGATTACTGCTGGACTCTCATAAGGGATGTTCCCGCGTATGTGTATAAACGTCAGGCCATGTGAAAACGGTCATCTTCCGAATTTATCTCTGACTAAAATACGGAATTGTGTGTACTTTACATATGGACATTTGACATTTGTAATCCTTTATATACATTTGTGACCAGTTAATTTATGTATTTTCTTTTGTTCTGGTACAAAGTAGACCTACAAAGTATTTTCATTCATGTAATATTTTCTTCATTTTTTCTTAATATTTTACTATTGTACGTCTAGAATGGCACTGAAATTTATCAACGCATAACATGAAACATAATTCAAATAATTATTCACTTAAAATTTGTTATGCTGGATCTTGGAACATGAATGCGTATTTAGTTAGTGAGCTATGTATACAAAAATGTAGATTACTTTTTTTTAAAACTAGAGATAAATATTTATGAAGATGATGATTCTACACCATATTACACAGAAATAACTCAAGATCAAGCAATTTGCACACATTCGCTTCAAATTTGTTGTTCAGTGTTTTTTTTTTTTCAGGCAGTGTAGTACGATAATACTGGTTACATACCTACACTCCTGGAAATGGAAAAAAGAACACATTGACACCGGTGTGTCAGACCCACCATACTTGCTCCGGACACTGCGAGAGGGCTGTACAAGCAATGATCACACGCACGGCACAGCGGACACACCAGGAACCGCGGTGTTGGCCGTCGAATGGCGCTAGCTGCGCAGCATTTGTGCACCGCCGCCGTCAGTGTCAGCCAGTTTGCCGTGGCATACGGAGCTCCATCGCAGTCTTTAACACTGGTAGCATGCCGCGACAGCGTGGACGTGAACCGTATGTGCAGTTGACGGACTTTGAGCGAGGGCGTATAGTGGGCATGCGGGAGGCCGGGTGGACGTACCGCCGAATTGCTCAACACGTGGGGCGTGAGGTCTCCACAGTACATCGATGTTGTCGCCAGTGGTCGGCGGAAGGTGCACGTGCCCGTCGACCTGGGACCGGACCGCAGCGACGCACGGATGCACGCCAAGACCGTAGGCTCCTACGCAGTGCCGTAGGGGACCGCACCGCCACTTCCCAGCAAGTTAGGGACACTGTTGCACCTGGGGTATCGGCGAGGACCATTCGCAACCGTCTCCATGAAGCTGGGCTACGGTCCCGCACACCGTTAGGCCGTCTTCCGCTCACGCCCCAACATCGTGCAGCCCGCCTCCAGTGGTGTCGCGACAGGCGTGAATGGAGGGACGAATGGAGACGTGTCGTCTTCAGCGATGAGAGTCGCTTCTGCCTTGGTGCCAATGATGGTCGTACGCGCGTTTGGCGCCGTGCAGGTGAGCGCCACAATCAGGACTGCATACGACCGAGGCACACAGGGCCAACACCCGGCATCATGGTGTGGGGAGCGATCTCCTACACTGGCCGTACACCACTGGTGATCGTCGAGGGGACACTGAATAGTGCACGGTACATCCAAACCGTCATCGAACCCATCGTTCTACCATTCCTAGACCGGCAAGGGAACTTGCTGTTCCAACAGGACAGTGCACGTCCGCATGTATCCCGTGCCACCCAACGTGCTCTAGAAGGTGTAAGTCAACTACCCTGGCCAGCAAGATCTCCGGATCTGTCCCCCATTGAGGATGTTTGGGACTGGATGAAGCGTCGTCTCACGCGGTCTGCACGTCCAGCACGAACGCTGGTCCAACTGAGGCGCCAGGTGGAAATGGCATGGCAAGCCGTTCCACAGGACTACATCCAGCATCTCTACGATCGCCTCCATGGGAGAATAGCAGCCTGCATTGCTGCGAAAGGTGGATATACACTGCACTAGTGCCGACATTGTGCATGCTCTGTTGCCTGTGTCTATGTGCCTGTGGTTCTGTCAGTGTGATCATGTGATGTATCTGACCCCAGGAATGTGTCAATAAAGTTTCCCCTTCCTGGGACAATGAATTCACGGTGTTCTTATTTCAATTTCCAGGAGTGTATTTAGCTGAGTGATCAGCGTGAATGACTGTCATGTGGAGGATCTGGGTTCAATTCCCAGTACTACTAAGGATTTTTCTGTGGTGGGAGGACTTGTACAGGATACGCTCAGCCTCGTGATGCTAATAGAGGAGCTACTTGACTGTATTGTAGCGGATCCACGCTCTGGAAAGTCGGGAGAACGGTGTAATGATCACATGCCCTGCGTACTCGATTCGCATGACGCCTTAAGACCAAGAATGACCCGGCGGCTGGTAGACAACCTTTGAGCCTTTACCACCTGGTGAGGAGCTCGTTAATGTATTAAGGTTGTGGTCGACTGTAAATTCAATCAATTGTGCCATTTCCCCTGAACGACACCAGTTTCCAACACCAGTCAAAAGCGTAACTACTTCGTGTAAAAGTAGACACGTAACGTGGGTAGAACTGAGATCCACGAAACCAATATACACAGGCAGATGCAGCTTTTATTTTAAAGATGTACACACGTTGAATGTAATGCTTGCATGCAAGCATTACATCAGACATATGTGATATGGTAACTATCGTTAGATTCCATTGCATCGTAATGTCTCTATATTTTAAAAGCAACATTCAAGACATTCTCTTTAATAAACGTATCGTTGCTAAGGTAGTCAGAGGTACTATGACCTTAGCTTATATCTTATTAACAACAGCTGAGTATTCATGAGACTGTATCTTTAGAATGAAAATATTGTTATGATGACTCGCTCCTCTCTTCACATGATATCAGGTGCATTCCTGCAGGGCGTATCGCTCGATAAGATAAGAGTATTAGATGTTTCACTTACGGATATACGGAGATATTCCGACACAGAGCACTAACGAACAGAAATCGAAGAGACAGAAAAAGTGTGTCAGATCGGTTAGTTATAGAATTTTGTTTACCGTTTTGTACCTACCAAGTGATCTCTTCTTGTATCAGAACGAAAAAACTAGAAAAGGCATGGGTGTTAAGTACGAAAAGTTATTAATTGGTATTTTACATCTTAGGATGTTTTACTGCTTTTGGCACTGCAAAAGACGAATTACATTTTGCAACATACTGAAATATATATTTAAAAAATCTGTTTTAACTATATCAGTAGCAAACTGCCACAAAGGATTAGTAGTCGATCGGTTAATGACCATTACCAGATCTATAAATGAAAACACCGGACAGGAGCGAGGAGGATTCCGTATTAACTTAATTATATAAATTGATAATAATAAGAATTTCTTATGACTCTGTGGCCCGGTGCAAGCCTTTCTATAGGATGCAACTTGCATGTCCCTAACCTAACCCTGGTACCCAACAGGGGAAAGCTACAGTTTAATGTGGAACGAGAGCCACGTGTCGTTTCTGGCCACTTCTCACGTCGCTGGGAGGTGAATGGTAGGTTAAAAGGAAGACTAAAAACACCGTGATCTATTCGAGATTCGACGATATGATCTTTCGGTTTCCAGGCATCTGCTTTAGCTTCAGACCACCAGGCCCAGGATGTATACAGATAAGTGCATCTATAGTTTGATGATTGAGCCTACGGCTATCAAAATAAGTGACATATACTGACGCATATTTTGATGGCATTGACTTAGAAGCTTAAGTTTTTCACATCACCGAGTGACCGTAGTACTTAGTATTTGACATAAATTTCAACTTAACCCACAATAGGTTCCTGAGAAAAAGGGAACTTAACAGCAGACAACAAATGGCAAACAAATTTATTTAATATGATTACAAATTAATAATTTCCGTATTTTTTCCTTTACTTTAAGTTGGAAACCTTGCATCTTGCCAAATTTTATGAGTCTAGGTCAACTGGCAGAATACTATACCCTTTGAGGAGTGATTTTGCGAGTATCAAAATGTGTGACTTAAATAGCCGAATATTTTGGCTGCGCTGACTTAGAAGCAAAGTTTTCACTCCGCCAAGGGACCGAAGGCCATAGTATGTGCCATAAATTTCTGCTTAGTACCTCTACTCTGATAAAATGGTATCTCAACAGTCGGACAGACAGACAGACGGACGTACGGAACCCTATAAATTAGACAACAGCAATTATCTTTTTGAGCAGATCTCTCTGACCAAAAATGTTTAAACTTAGAAATGCTTAAAACAATATCTGATGTAGCAGGAGTTGTGAAAGGTATTTTTAAAAAAAAATCAGTCATAAGCTGTAGAATAAGACGAATAGCTCTATACCGCACTTGTATCAGTTTTCAACGGTATGCAGTAAACAGGACGTTTCGAGAGGAACAGTAAATATTTTAGGAGACGGTAGTGTAGAGTAATTGGATTAAAACAATTTTCATTGATTACAGAGATACAACTGGTTACAGAGATAAGTTTACATTTCGCGTGTTTGTACTCCAGTTATGTATGAATGTATGGTATTCTGCCTTACGGCAGGTCTTGTCATTGGTTAAGCCTCTTCCACTTTTGTCTGTCCATAGCCAGTCTTTTCATTTCTGAATATGTGCCTCCTTTGATATCGTCCAGCATTTGATATCTTCTTTTTCCTCTTCCCCTTTTTCCTTCCATTCCTTCCTTCAATAAGCAGTCCCTCCTCAAACAATGTACTACGATACTGAGGTACTAAGGAATCAAGAGATACGCTTGAATTACTCTGAGGCTATCGGTGCTGAGATAAGGAATAGCTCTGTAGTCATTTCAGTTGAAGAGGGCTGGACATCTTTAAACAGGGCAATCATGGAAGTTGGAAAGAAAAATGTAGGTGCAAAGAAGGTAACTGCGAAGAAACCACGGTTAATAGAAGAAATACTTCGATGAAAGAAGGAAGTACAAAAATCTTTATGCAAATTCAGGAATACAGAAATACAAGTCGCTTACGAATGAAATAAATAGAAAGTGGCGAAATGTCTGCAGGAAAAATGTGAAGAAATCGAAAAAGAAATGATTGCCTGAAGAACTGGTTCAGCATACAAAAAAATCAAAACAGCTCTTTGTAAAATTAAAAGCAAAGGTGGTAACATTAAGAGCGCAACGGCAATTCCACTTTTAAATGCAGAGGAGAGAGCAGATCGGTGGAAAGAGTACATTGAAGGCCTCTACGAGGGGAAGACCTGTTTGATGTGATAGAAGAAAGAGGAGTCGATATAGCAGACAAAATGGATCCAATATTAGAATCAGACTTTGAAAGAGGTTTGGAAGACTTACGATCGAATAAGGAATGAAGGGTACACAACATTCCATCAGAATTTCTATACCAACAGGGGAAGCGCCAACAAAACGGTTATTCACGATGGTGTGTACAATGTATAAGGCTGGCCATTTACCACCTGACTTTCGGAAAAACAGCGTCCTCACAATTACGAAGATTGAAAGAAGCGACAAGTGCGAGAATTATCGCACAATCAGCTTAACAGCTTATGCAGCCAAGATGCTGACAAGAATAATATACAGAATAATGGAAAAGAAAATTGAAGAAGTATTAGATGACGATCAGTTTGGCTTTAGGAAAGGTAAACACACAGAGAGGCAGTTCTGAGGTTGCGATTAATAAAGGAAGCAAGCCTGAAGAGAAATCAAGACATGTTCATAGAATCTGTCGAACAGGAAAAAGTGTTCGACAACGTAAAATGGTGATGTTCGAAATTATGAGGAAAAAGTGGCAAGCAATAAGCAAAAATGGGTAATTCACAATATGGACAAGAATCAAGACGAAATAATAAAAGTGGGAAAGACCATGTACGAAGACTTGGATTAAAAACGGTGCAAGACAGGAATGTAGTCTTTCGCCCCTATTATTCAGTCTATACATCGAAGCTGCAACAACGGAAATAAAAGGAATAGTGGAATTAAAATTCAGTGTGAAACAATATCAATGATAAGATTCGCTAATGATATTGCTGTCCTCAGTGAAAGTGAAGAAAAATAACAGGGTCTGCTGAATGGAATGAAAAGTCTAATGATTACACAATATGGACTGAGAGTAAATCAAAGAAAGATTAAAGTAATTAGAAGTAACAGAAATGAGAATAGCGAGAAAACATCAGGATTGGTGATCACGATGTAGATGAAGTTACGGAATTCTGCTACCTAAGCAGAAAAATAAACCATGTCGGTCGGAGTAAGGAGGACATAAAAAGCAGACTAGCACTGGCAAAAAGGACATTCCTGGCCAAGAGAAGTCAACTGGTATGAGACGTAGGCCTTAATTTAAGGAAGAAGGTTCTGAGAACGTGCGTTCGTAGCACAGCATGATAATGAAACATGGTCTGTGGGAAAACAAGAAAAGAAGAGAATCGGTTTCTTTTTAGATGTGGTGTTACAGAAGAATGTTGGAAATTAGTTGGACTGCTATGATAAGGAGTGAGGAGATTCTCCGGAGAACCGGCGAGGAAAGGAATATACGCAAAACACTGACAAAAAGAAGGGACAGTATAGTAGGACATCTGTTAAGACATCACGGAATAACTTCCACTGTACTAGAGGGAGCTGTAGAGGGTAAAAACTATAGAGGAAAACAGAGATTGGCATGCATTTAGCAAATAACTGAGGATGTAGGTTACAAGTGCTACTGTGAGATAAAAGGATTCGCACAGGAGAGAAATTCGTGATGGGCCGCGTTAAACCAGTCAGAGGACAGATGCCTCAAAAAAGGAAGGAAAAATCTAGATTGCCAGTTGAGGTATCACGGATCACTTCTGTGTCTGCGCCAAGGATACAGATATGCTCCAGCCTGAAGCCAGTGTTTGGATCTTGGCAATAGGAGTCCAGCTCCATATTGAAATCTTGTGCTGCAACGAGAGCCGCAGAATCGAAGCAACAAGTGATCTCGGTAACTTCTGACAGACAACTGGATGTGCCAAATGTCTGTGCTGAAATGAGAAATATATTCGAGTTGACGGATATGTCGTGCTGAATAGTGATTGTTGATTGATGGAAAGCGTGCGTGATGGGCTTGTGGTGCGAAAATATCAATAAAGTTCGTAGCCTCATAGATGACAAGCGACTCCCTGTCGTAGGCACTCCAATGACGTTGTGTAGGCGTGAGCTTCTTTGAAGGGAACTCTGCACCTAAGGTGTGTTGGCTGGCGTCGACCACCAGTGCCAAGGCATCATGTCCTGACTGAGCCAAAAGTTCAGCAGTTGCAAGGCTGATCTTGGCAGCAGCGAAAGTAGCGTCCATCTGCTCTGTCCAGTTGGCAAAATTGTTGCCCTTGATGTTATACCAACAAGAGAATCTGTCAGCGACTCTTGAATGGAGGCTGTGTCGAGTGGTAGTTCAAATTTCCAAGGAACAGACAGAGTTCTCGAAAAGACCGTAGAAGCTGAGTTTCTCGAACAGCTGTCAACAAAAATCTGGTGGCCCAGGAACGTCACCTGGGAGGAACCAAAGATCCATCTGGAGGGATTAATGATAATCCCAAAATCGTCTAGACATCTAAACACTGCTGTCAGATGTTAGTGGTGTTGCTGTAGTCAAGATCAAAACACCATCATGTCGTTGAATTGCCGAAACAAAATAATAGGTCACATTGCACTTAAAAGGAAAAGTTTTCACATAACGACAAGATAATGACCCTAAAATCTGTCAGCGTTGTGTAAGTAGTACATTGCATCAAAGAGTAAACAGAAGGTACTGAAAGGTATGGTGTGCCTGTCCCAAAGGCCTGATTGTAATCCTATTGAAATGGTCTGGGATGAAGTGGGCAGACGTATCCAGAAAGTTCACATAACTAGCAAGGAATGTCTCTGGAATGTCATTAAGAATGTGTGGAATCATATAGACTCACAATCCCCGCATAATGCACGGACTGTATGCCTAGAATCTGTGAGACAGTTCTTAATCTCAAGAGAGGATACTTTGATGAGAGTCAAATATAAGGTGTTTTTTTTTATTTTAAGTTGCAAATCCGATAATAAACTCTGAAGATTGCTGAGCCTACTGTATTTTGCTTGGCCATCAACTTGTCAAACAATAGTTGTATCACTCATAGAATTTCACGTATTAAGTACAGAGTATTTCTAAAACGACTTTACAACTTTAAAAATTCATATAAATGTATTGAAAGAAGATACAGAGCTGGGTTTGGGTCTTATTTTGTAGGGAAACACATTATGTTTTTTTTTACCTGGCTGATGTCCGTGGCTTCCTTTGGTTATCCTGCTTACATCCCATTGGAAGTCCATTTCTTCCCAAACTCACTGAAGCATTGCAGGTTGCTCAGTGGCGGCGTAAATTCTTGCTCTAAGTTCAGTTAGAGAAGGTGGCACAGAAGGTATAAACACAATATCCTTGATGAATCCTCCTAACAAGAATCGAGTGGTGTCAGGTCTGGAGAACGTGGGGGCCATGCAACTGGCGCACCACGGCCTGTCCATTGATCTGGAAAGCGGTCACTGAGAAAATCGCAGACATTATCCAGGTAGTGGGGCGGTGCATCATCTTGCATAAAGTAAACATTTCTTTCTTGGTCATCCTCATCGATCTGTGGTATCAAAAATTGTTATAACATATCCAGGTACACCATCCTGTTGATGATTCTCTCACAGAAAAAAGGGACTGTACACTTTGTTCTTGCTCAATCCACAAAAAGTGTTCAGTTTAGGGCTATCACTAACATGTTGCAATGTTTGACATCGATTTTCACTACCCCAAATCCTACAGTTATGTGTATTAACCTTGCTACTTTTGTGAAAAGTTGGTTCGCCAGGAAAGATGATTTTGTCCAAGAAATGTTCATCCTCATGTAATCGATTTAACATATCCGCACAGAAGTTCATGCGAGAAATTTTATCTGTGTCTTGTATAGCTTGTGCGATCGTCAATCTGTACGGTTTCAAATGCAAACGGTTTCTCAACACACGCCAAACAGTCTTATGTGGGATTTGCAGTTCATGAAATGCACGTCGGGTCGATTTCGTAGGGCTGTTGACAAAACGTCGTCTCACTCGCTCAACGACGTCGTCAGATGTGCTTGGACGACCTGGTGATATCCCATGTCTTACCAAGCAGCCTGTTTCTACAAAACATTTATGCCACTTAGAATTGTAGGACTACTAGGACGATCTTTAGCGTGATTGGTACGGAAATTACGCTGGAATGTTGTCGCCGGCTTCGATTTTTCAAACCAAAACACACAGAAGCCAGTGAAGGGTGCCATCTTTAACGCAACTGCTGCTAGCACTCATTACGGTGCGGTTCGGCACTAGCGAACTACGTGAGACAAAACTTGATGTATTTTCATACAAACTGACACTACAATCACCTCTGTAAGTACTATGAATTAATTTATATGAATTTTCAAAACTGTAAAGTCCTTTTTGACGCACACTGTACAAATAATAATGACGTGGAAAGTTAATTCACAATCTAAAACAGCAACTATAATTTTCAGAATTCTCACAAATGGAATTATTTTATTATTACTCAGACAATTAAACATATAGCATATCTAGTACAATTGTGCTTGTTATTTAAGTTCTAATTCAATTTTCAGTACAGCTGTCTCAGCCTCTCTTAATAATATGTCTTCTCTTCAATAGTGACATGACCAGAATAACTGTAAATTAATTACTTCCAGGAGCAGCTACAGAGTAGTTTAAGGACGGCAGCGATTAAAATATGTGTGCATAGTGCCTCTGACAGATACCGTCTACACAACCACTACTCTGATTTGCATACAGCGATTTGTTACAACAAGATATTATAAAGTTCCCGGTGGGAGCAGCCATCTTTAATTATTAAATTTGATTGCGACCATTCAACTTTCACAGCCCTCATTCTCTTTATTTATTTTTTATTGTATTTTGAAACACTTTTCTTATGATTATTTTTTGTTTCAGTAGGCTGGGATAAGGATTCATGGTTTTGTAAGTTACTTTTGCACATAACCACATATAAGTATATCGATGCAAATATGAAAACAGAGCATATACATTGTACACTTACCACAGCATTCAGTCTTTTATCCAGAGTGCGGTATGTTATCGTTGATACATTTCAATTTCATCCCTCATTTGTTCTATTTTCAGACAGTTTTTACATCACAATATTAATTATTTTTTCAGCATCTAAAGCATTTATTACAATACCTCATCAGTATGGTTACAGATTTGTTTCAGCAACTACATTTTTGTACTACGATTACTTCAACTCTCAAGTTTGAAAAACATTACACCCTGTGTCGGTTGTTTTTTATGTGCTTCACCACTCAATCAAATCTTGAGTAACACCTCGGGAAAGAGGAGCATTCGTGCTTGAACTATTGGCTTTACAAAATTCAATATAGTAAACACATCTAAGAGCTGAACTTTTTAATTTGCAAGTTTTCATTCACGTATTACAGTGCAGTATTGCTTAATTCATGTAGAGATTAGTAGCTCATGTGAAAAGCACACGACCCTTTCCTCCATCATATCTCTGCAGAAAATCTTGCCAAGATTCCAAGGAAATTCTGGTCCTATGCAAAATCAGTCAGTGAGTTGAAGGCTTCCGTGCAGTCGGTCATTGCCCAGGCTGATGTGGGAATAGAAGACAGCAAAACGAAAGCTGACGTTTTAAATTTCACATTTAATAAATCATCCACGCAGGAGGATTGAACAAAAATACCATGTTCGACCGTCCCACAGACTCCTGTATGGAGGACACAGCAATAATTATCTCTGCCTAGAGAAGCAACTGAAAAAGTTGAAAACAAATAAGTCGTGAGGTCAGGATGGAGCCCCTGTTCAGTTTTATAGAGAGCAATCTACAGCATTGACCCCATACGTAACTAGCATTTATCGCGAATCTCTCGCTCAGCACAAAGTCCTGAGTGACTGGAAAAAAGCGCAATCGACTCTTGTACATAAGAAATGTAAAAGAATAGAACAACAAAATTATGGACCAATATTTTTAACATGCATTTGCTGCAGAATTCTAGAAAATATCCTGAATTCGAATACAAAATTCCTTCAAACAGAAAACCTTCAGTCCACAAACCAACACACATTTGAAAAGCATCTCTCACGCAAAACTCACCTTGTCCTTTTCTCACTTGATATTCTGCAAACCATCGATGAAGAGCAATAGGCAGATTACACAATTCAAGATTTCCAGAAAACGTTTGACACGATGTCCCCTTGCAGACTGTTAACAAATGTCCAAGTATATAGATTACTTTCCTAGATATGGGAGTGGCTCGAACCCAGTATGTTGTTTTCACTCGTGAGAGTTCATCAGAGACAATAGTACCATCAGGAGTGCCCGTGGGAAGTGTAATGGGACCACTCTTATTCTCTGTATACATAACTGATCTGACAGACAGGGTGAACAGCAATCTGCAGCCGTTTGCTGATGACGCTGTGGTGTATAGGAAGGTGTTATCCTTGAGAGACTGTCGTAGAATACAAGATGACTGAGATACAATAATTTTTAGTTTGTGTGATGAATGGCAGTTTGTTCTAATGCAGGACAATATAAGTCCATTTATATGAGTGGGGAAAACAAACCCTTAATTTTCGAATACAGCATTGCTAGATACAGTCACATCGATTAAATATCTAGGTGTAACGTTGCAAAGCGATGTGAAATGGAACGAGCACATGGAGGCGGTAGTAGGAAGACGAGTTGTCAACTTTGGTTTATTGGGAGACTTTTAGAAATATGTAGCTCATCTATAAAGAGGACTGCATATCAGACACCAGTGCGACCTATTTCTGAGTACTGCTCAAGTGTCTGGGATACCCACCAGGTCGAACTAAACGAAGACATTGAAGCAATTCAGAGGCGAGCTGGTAGATTTATTACTGACAGATTCGATCAACACGCAAGTATTGTGGAAATACTTCTTGAACTCAAATGGGAATCCCTGAAGGGAAGAACATTCGTTTTGTAAAACACTGTTGAGAAAATTTAGAGAAACAGCATCTGCAGTTCACTGCATAACGTTTCTACTACCACTAATGTACATTTTGCGTAAGGACAACATAGGTAGATAAGCGAAGAGAAATTATGGCTTATAAGGAGACAAATGGACAGTCGTTTTTGCGTCACTCTATTTGCGAGCAGAATGACAAAAGAAATGTCTAGTAATGATACAAGGTACCCTCAGCCATGCATCCTATAGTGGCTTGCAGAGTATGCATGTAGATGTAGATATACATAACGAATATTTTCCTTGTAAATGATGAACATGAATAACATATCGATTTTCAACTGAGGTGACTGCAGGAGGAAAATTTAATGTTTGATAAGTGGCATTACACTTCAAATCACTGCAAATCTTGGGGACAGATAAATCAGATCAGTAAGTTGACACATTTTTGTACTTTCATTCAATAATGTCATATGGAATAACGTTCTGGGGTAACTCAAATTTAAGAAAGGAAATGTTTCTTGCTCAAAGCGTGTTGTAAGAATAATATTCAGTGCTCACCCACAGTCGTCTTGTACATATCTGTTTAAGGAGATATGCATTCAGACTACTCTTCACAGTATCTATAATCGCACATGAAGTTCATTGTAAACAATCATGTGCAGTTCAAAAGGATCAATGATGTACATAATTACAATACCATAAGAAAAAAAGACATTCATTACTCCACTTTAAGATCGTATTTAGCACAAAAAGGGGTGCACAGTTCTGCCACCAGAATTTCTGATCAGTTACTCTCTGATATAAAACGTCTGACAGACAACAAAGTTAAATGTGGAAATAAACTGCAAGGTTATCTCCTTGACAACACCATCTATTCCGTAGAAGAATTTCTAATTTTGTAATGTGTAAAAGGCGATGGGTAGGAATTATTAACTCACAATAGCACTAAAGAGAACTTATAGATGATCAGTATTAGCCATATTTACACATGAATGTGTAATGTAAGTATAAATTACTCATAGCCCATTATTATCATTAGTCACACAAATGGTCCACCAAACATAATACCAACTGACTAACTCTCAAGTGACAATAAGTTCCTTGGAACGTTTTTAACAATTTCCTTTACTGTCGCTAATGTCACCATCATCATCATTGTTTGGTTGTTGGAGTGACATCGGAATGATTTCGATGTGTTGTTGGTACAGCCTGTTCTCACCCTCAGGGAGGTTGCAGGAGAAGAGTTCTTGAGAAATGTGATACAGCTCAGCTGATCACAGGATTGCGTGAAACATTCAAATGACAAACATCAGAAATAAATTGGGGAAAACATTCCCTGAAAGTGAAAGTGGAGTGTAGTGCCTGTTTTTATATGAGAGCAGATTGTAAATCTCCAACTACAATTGGAAGGAGTTTGAGAGATAGCAATCTGTGACACAAATATTGCGATATTTTCACTGACATATTTCATGTATTGTTTATTAGCAGATGGCTTTCTGTCGAAAACATGAGTCTCAGATTAACATGACCCTTAAAATCTGTTCATACATCCCAAAGCGCAATTCTTTAGCATCTTTTCAGTGTATAAATCACAGCATTTTATGGTATATAGTTTCAGACAAACTCCATCAGGCAATTTGCAACTGTCGACTGGCATTTCAGTTGAGCACAATGTCTTAAATGTTCATAGTGCATGTGTGTGGGAACTTAAACATGTTCTTGATGACATTTCATTAATTTGTGTTCATGATTAAGCTTTACACATCACACTGAAGGTTCTTGCATTCACACCATCACGTCACCAGGAGGTGGGAAGTGAACATCACAGTTGTATGTACAAGTAGATGTACTCCTTCCATTGCTTGTTCCTTCAACTAACAGTATGATCACAACTGATTCACTCCATTACTGCAAATATGTTAATAGGTATTTTTTGTTCATATAAGTCCATATGATTACATCACAGTCTCATTATATAACAGCTCAGATTGTCCCTCAAATCACATGTGTGCCCAGAACATATGAAATGATTCTACTAAAGACACTAAGTGTGTTGAGAAATACTTATATACTTTTAAAGAAATGTTAAAAATCCTCTGCTTCTCGTACTGAATTCACTGAAAACCCATGCCTGGTAATTATGCACAATGACATTTGCTCTTGCAAGTGTGCTGGGAATTGATGAAGTAAATCTGACAGGAGAAAGTAGTCTGCCAAAATAGACTCACAGTCTCATTGGAAACTGACTATACCTATTCTATCATAATCTGTATAACCTCAGATTTTAAAACTTCAGGTAAATTTCAAGGTTATTTTTTATTTTTATATTTAATTTATGAGAATTGTGTTGTCAAAACTCTGTACCTAACATTTAATGAAATACATTGCTGCTAATATTTTTCCTTTACATAGGCACAACTTAACATAACTTCACTTATTTGCAAGGCACTTAACATAACTGTCAATGAAAGGACAGTATCTCACTATCACATAAAAAGATAAAATCAATCATTTGCAGGAAGGAACCACAAATAATACTTTGCTCTACTTCCTCACAGAAATGTTTTCTAGTTATCAGCTATGAAGAGAGTATTTCATTAGCACATATATATACCATTATTATACTATCTCTGTTGATCCATAATCAGTTGGTTACGTAATTGTCCAACAGCTGTGTACTCCATTGTTATTTTATTTTATTTTGACGACAACCCTGTTTTGGCATTCCACTACACTACCTTCAGACCCCATATGTATCTCCCAAAATAAACTATAATGCCATACAGTGCCATATATCCCTGGGTTTCGTGAATTCAAACCGTTTCACAAGTGGTTCACTCATAGAATTGATAGAAACTGTGCAACCCTCTCAGTTGTTATCAGGTCTTTGAGTGAAGCATTTGTGAAACAGTTTGAATTCTCTGAACCCAGGGATATATGTCACTGTGTGACATTATCATTTATTTTTAGAGATACATATGGGGCCTTAAGTTGGTGTAGTGGAATGCCAAAACTGGTTGTTGTCAAAATAAAAGAAATTAACATCTTAGTTACACAACTGTTGGAGAATTCCATTAATATTGACAATTATTATCCTTTTGTATCAATGTACACACATATGTTACAATAGACATGTCCAGCAGAGTGTTATTAATCCTATGGTTATGTACAGCTTTTTTCATTTTGAAATAAAGTTTTCTACTAATAAACATACACTACAGTGAAAGTCTCCTCACATGACAAAAATATACACTACTTTACTTATAACTACTAGTGCAAATACATGTACAAATCCTCATGAGCATAGAGCCATTTTATCTTGTTGCTCTCAGGATAAGAAAGCTCCTGCATCTGGAATTCTTGTGATCACAAATGGACCTGTATGCAACAGTTGCCACCTCATATTCCTTTTGCTTTATAGTGAAGACCTAGGACGATTCCTAATCAAAACAGTATTACAAACAGCAAATGTTTGTATTCTAGATAACTTCTTTCCCAAGTACTTTCTCCTTTGACTGTCTTTATCTCTCAAAATAATTGCTGGATGTTACACTTCCTCTTCTTGTGAATTTGCTTTCCTGGGATCCTCTCTGTCTTTTTAACATTAACTCAGGTGGAATGCGCTCTGCTGATGTGTGTTGCAGGTTGTTTACAATCTCTTCAATCGGTTTCTTATAACTGACTGATGTCATCTGCTTGATATGAATTTATTTAACTGCCTGAACATTTGATCAACAGGATTTATCTTCAGTAGATACTTGAATGTCAGTAAATGTTTAATATTGGTCTTCTAGGAAATTTTGCCAGCAACTGACTTTCCTACCCTTGGAATACAATCTTCCACTAGCTTCCTGATTGTAGGAGAATCTGTAGCACTTTTTGCAGGATACAACTTTATATATTTGCTGAATGAATCATAAACATCTACAAATTACTTGACTTCTGAACGTGCTCTCAGGTGTGGACCACAGATGTCCATGGCTACTATCTGAAATGATTCATAAGATAGTGTTGGTAGGTAGCACAGCTTCTCAGTAACTTTTGCACATTCCTACACATGTTTGGAAATGATAATTCTTGATCTTCTTTGCTCATTTTATGTTATACGAAAGAATTTGCTCCCCTTCTAGCAGGAATTTTCTGTAGATCGCTTGAGCAACAAAGGGTATCAAGCGACTGGAAGAAAGTGCTTGTCATTCCTGTTTTAAGAAGTGCCATAGGGCAGATGCACACAACTGTAGACCTATATCGTTGACATAAATATGTTGTAGAATTGTGGGACATGTTTTATACTCAAGAATTATGACGTTTTTGAAGAATGAAAATCTCCACTTTAAGAATCAACATGGGTTTCACAAATAGAGATCCTGCGAAACTCAGCTCACTCTGTTCCTGGCTTCAGGAGGACATTTGACACCATCCCACACTGCATTTTAATGGAAAAAATACTAGCTTACAGAGTATCAGAGCAGATTCGCGACTGGACTCAAGACTTCCTTGCAGACAGAACTCAGCACGTTGATCTTAACAGAACAAAATCGACAGATTTAAAAGAAATTCTAGAGTACCCCAAGAAAATGTGATAGGGATGTCACTGTTTACAATATATATAAATGTTATAGTAGAAAGCGTTGGATGCTCATTAAGACTGTTCACAGACGATGCAGTTGTCTATAACAAAGTAGCGGCGTCAGAAGATACTAATTATTTGCAGAATAACCTCCAGGGAACTGATGAATAGTGCAGGCTATGGCAGTTGATCCTGAACATAAGTAAATGTGACATACTGCATATTCGCAGGAAAAGAAATGCACTATTGTACAGCTACACTATTGAAGACAAACAACTGGAAACAGTATCTACTGTAAACTACCTAGGAGTAACTATCCAGAGTGACCTTAAGTGGGATGACCACATAAAACGATAATAGGAAAATCAGATGTCAGAATCAGATTCATAGGAAGAATCTTAAGAAATGCAACTCATCTACGAAGAAAGTAGCTTATAAGGCACGTGTTCAACCCATTCTTGAGTACTGTTCATCTGTCTGGGATCACAATCAGGTAGGACTGATAGAAGAGATAGATAAGATCCAACAAAGAGCGGCGAGATTCGTTAAGGGATCGTTTAGCTGGTGCGAGAGCATTATGGAGAAGCTCAACAAACTCCATTGGCAGATGTTAAAGAGAAGTGTCATGATTCATGGATCGATCTAGTACTGAAATTTCAAGAGGCCACATTCTGGGAAGAGTTGGACATCATATTACTTCCTCCCCTCTACATCTCATATAATGAGTATGAGGAGAAAGTTTGAGAAATTAGAGCCAATACAGAGGCTTACCGAAAATCATTCTTTGCATGTGATATTTGGGACTGGAACGGTGCAAAAAGTATGCTCTGCAACACATCATTAGGTGGGTTGCAAAGTATGATGTAGTTGTGGATGTAGAATTAACACCTCAATTTAATTTACTTTCATAATCTGTAGGGATTCAAATGTACCACTGATCAGATTGTGGTGCTTCATGACAGAACAAAACATCGCTGACTATTGTATAAGGCTCAGTTGGTCTCTGATTCGGATTTCACAGCAGTTGTCGCTTTACATAATTTCATCAAAAATCTGTATTTTGAAATTTTGACATATTTCTGCATAGATCCACATAATATTTTCTATTCATTTCATCCTTCATCAGTAATACCCTAACATCCAAAGACTGCCGGCTCAAGAACTTTCACAAACTCCAGTGTCAAATTATGTTTTATTTTATAGATACAATTATCATGTTATATTACACTTTTCTGATTGTTACCTATCTTTATAACTTTTAGCTTTCTTAGATCTATGGCCAGCGATGTAGCATGCTAAGTGAATCTGAGTACATGCTTGTCCACTTGATGGTTATCACTGAGATATTTGTTTGTTATAAGTTGCAAATATGATAATAAATTTTGTCGATTGTATGCTTCAACATAAAGCTTGTCAAACAATAGAATACTATTCATAGAACTTCACACATGAAATGCAAATAATAATGATGCAAAAGATTAATTTACACTTAAAATAATATGTATAAATTTCAAAATAGTGAGCACTGGAATGTTAATATGCTTCAGACAGCTAAACATATAGAACACCTAACAAAATTATGCTTGTAAGTTCGAGTTCAGTGTTAAAAATGATGCATCATCTTTTCAGTAACAACAAGATGAGAGTAATTATAAATTAATCATTTCAAAGAAGAAGGATGTAGTAACAACTAGGTGAGAGTAATTATAAATTAAACATCTCATAGAAGAAGGTGTGGAATCATTTAAGGATGCAGCGAGTAAAATATGTACGTTTAGTGCCTCTGACCCATGTCATCAATGCAATAACTAATCTTATTCGCACAGATCGAGTTATTATCACGAGATACAAAGTATATTGTACACCACCACTATCAGGTAATAATTACATTTTATTCTTGCATCCCATTATCAGATCATTAAAATATAAAGCTAATGAGATTATTGATATACTTGAACAAATCGAGAATGCTGCTTTGCATGTAAATGTACATTGTTTGGATAACAATAACTTAGTATAAAGTTATTATAGGGATTCAAACAGTTATGGAGATTCTTTAATGTATGTTAATAATGTTCTTGCAACAAAATCAACTATTCCTCACATTATAAACTACTTCACATTACTTTAGTAATTACTACAATGAATGTGTTTGAAGCAACTCCTATAATACACCAGTACAAAATTTTTAGGACAAAAGTGACTTCTGCATTTTATGTCACCACTATGTAACATGGCATGCTGAAACTTTGACCACACACAGAAAGAACTGCTACAATATAGTACAGAAGATAACAGAAGGCAGTACACAATGAAATGAACAGATATGACACTTTCATTCAAAGACAATAATTACAATGAAGTCACCATGATTCATTCCTCCTTAGGTATTAAAAAAGGTGGGACATGGTTCTTAGTGGGGTATGTTATTACCACAGGGGCGGTTCATACTTTGCAATATGGTACCATGTTGCCAACGATGTTGGTAAGGAGCTCTGATGGTGGGACATACATTCCTCCAACAGTGTATTTCACAACTGGTGGATGGTCGTTAGAGTGTGTGGACATGCTGCAACATGTCTCTCCAGCACATCCCATTGGAAGCCATCACTAGCTTTAATCTTAAATATATACTGAGTGATGCTAAATGCATTATTTTTATATAAATAAAACTATTATCGTCTCAATAACCTTCAAATTGTGACCTAAACCCTTAATTTTTATATATGAATTAGTGAATTTACTCATGGTACTTTTGTTACCTATGCCTGTGATCACTTTCAGAACTAAAATTAATAATCAGATTAACTAATTTAAAAGATTTAAACTTGAATTGCTGGTTTATCCATGTACCACCACAGTAAAATGAAATTGGTGACTAGCTGAGGGAGTATGAATGAGAACAGTAGCGTATTTATGTTTACAAAAAAATGATAAGTTTTATTGACCCTTTTGTAATTACAACTAACTGATAAATTTTACACAAAAATGACAAACACAAATCAGAAAAGGAATCGTGCCTGATTGGCAAAGCATACATTGAGGTGGAAGCTATACAAATACTCCACTGAATTAATCCCTTTTACAATACTGTTTGCTTTTGTTTACATGTATCCATTGTGAGGCCCAACTGTATTCAAGAGGAATCAACTACGACCAAATATACGACAAAGTATGCTGCGAATATCATATAACAGCCCTATGTTGGTGCAGCAGTGTTTTAGCCTTTCACCTTATTCAGATAGCAGCATAAGCGGCGCGCTGTGAGCCCGACCAGTGCACTGCAGCAACTGTAATGTTTTGGCGTATCCGCGAAAATTTGCTAACTATGTGGTCTGGCGTTCTTATTGTCAGGACATGAGAAACTTGCCTATCAGACCCCTGGAATCCCAGTAGATTTCAGTGAGAGGTGTACCCATTCGCTGGTCTGGCTGAACCAATTTGACTAAAAAAAAATGGTTCAAATGGCTCTGAGCACTATGGGACTTAACATCTGTGGTCATCAGTCCCCTAGAACTTAGAACTACTTAAACCTAACTAACCTAAGGACATCACACACATCCATGCCCGAGGCAGGATTCGAACCTACGACCGTAGCAGCCGCGCGGTTCCGGACTGCGCGCCTAGAACCGCTAGACCACTGCGGCCGGCCCAATTTGACTCACAGGCGTGAGAGTGTGCATTGGAATTGTCAGACAGGAGACCCAGGGCACACGATATATCCAAGAAGATATGTAGTTCTAATGTCGGTACAGTTGGAAACTGCCACTGGCTCTTAGTCCACCACAAGATACAGATCACAGGTCTCATCCACTAGGAAAAGACATGAAGTTGTCCACTAGGAGAGGACCAACAGACGAAAAATGGAAAGAAACGCAACCACTTTCCACCAAGCCTTGGTAGGTGAGCCAAATTAACAAAAATGAAACCACCCCCACATTGAAAAAACCAATCGCACTATCCACTTCTCATTGAATTTCCTCTCTTGACTGTTCTATTGGCCTGGTAGCCAATCCAGACACAGCACTCACTTTCCCATTCTTAGGGAGCAAGCCTCCGCTTTGCATATCCTGAGAGAAGCCGGTCAGCAACTCAAAATCTCTCTTGTTTGAAAAAAAAAATAGATCTTAGGCTAGGGAGGCGTCAATCTTCATCAACTATTACATCTGCATGTATACTCTGCAAACCACCATGATGTGCTTAACAGAGGGTACATCCCATTGTACGAGTTGTTAGGGTTTCTTCCTGTTCCATTTAGGTACAGAGTGCAGGAATAATAATTGTTTGAATGCTCCTGTGTGTTGTATTGTGCCACCCTTTAGATACCACTAACTCGTAGGAGATATACAGTATGAAAAGGCTCTGACAGCACTGCAATATGTAGGTAAAATGTAGCTCACTCTTGTAATACTATTATAATTTGTGCTGACAAGACCTTGCCTGCTTAATCTGTATGACTGGAGGTAAGTCTGTACTAACACGACGACGTCACGTGAGATTTGATATTCACACTATAAATTACACTACAGCTCGCTACGACATCACTATGTATGAAAGCATGGACACAATAATACTTTCGTGGTCTAATGATGCCAGTGACAGATATCTGGATATTAATTACAACAACGCATTTGACTATCAAGCTTCACTAGGTTAGGAAGATGAAGTATCACCAAAGTTAGTATCAGTCACCAGAAAAATAATAAATGCGAGAGTCTACAAGGAATAGGAGTGATGTGTTTATTTTGCCTGTAACAGAAACCTACAGTGAACCTTACTCTGTGTACTCTGACAACACCACTAAACACTTTCTCAGCAATGTAGGTACCAGAAACCATAGCTTTTGTAACAACTGATGAATACGTTATGTAGATCCATTGCCTCCTGTAGTTGCTACTCTTTTAAGGACACTTAATCACTGCGAACATTATAAATTTTTACGTAAATTGGAGAATACGTTCACAAGGCAAAGATATAATTTTATACTGTTATGTCCTTAGTAAGTCTATGTTGTCAATCAACGATAATCCCTATAATTATTCCATAACATGCAAACTTCTTTTTCCTGTCTACAGATTAATTATCTTTCTTTTTGTTACAAGATATTCACTTAAAAATACCATTCCATTTCTTCAGTTTCTTCGAAATTTGATTTTACCAATATACCAGTCTTTTACCTTACTGGCCTTTGGATTTACTTTATTCCGAAAACTGATATTCCAGATATTAGTCTGCTTTCAAATGAGCCTTTGATTATTTTTTCTTGTAATACTTTGGGAATAAAGGACAAGTCACATACTGGCTTTTTCAGTTTAAAATAGTTTTCTTCGTTTCCTACAATTAAATCACTTAGGTACAAGTAAGCGTTTTAGTTTACAGGTGCTGGTTATCTATTCATAACCTCACTAAGCGGAAATGTAACAAAAAATAAACAAAACAAAAAAACCTGAGTGTCTAAAAATGGCTCTGAGCACTATGGGACACAACTGCTGAGGTCATTAGTCCCCTAGAACTTAGAACTAGTTAAACCTAACTAACCTAAGGACATCACAAACATCCATGCCCGAGGCAGGATTCGAACCTGCGACCGTAGCGGTCTTGCGGTTCCAGACTGCAGCGCCTTTAACCACATGGCCACTTCGGCCGGCCACCTGAGTGTCTCCACCAATTTTGAGAAACGTGAACTTCAAATAATCAGACAAATCTCAACCACTTCAGGCGTTGACATCCGCTACCACTAATATTTAAAACTCAAAACACAGCCCTCGATGACCTCATTCAGACAGAATTAGCGTTTTCTCTTTTAAATGGTTCTGGATTTGTCATTTAGAGTCAAAGGGAAAAGCTATCACATTTTCGATAAACTTCCGATTATTTCTCAGTAAACAACTATTATGCAGCATGACCGTTCTTTTTAATATAGACTACACGATCAGTGCATCCAACTAGATTTCCGAATTTACTATATTACGACGCTCACGCCGAAGTCACACAATGAATCCCAACCCAAATATCGCTAAGTCACTACTCCTTAGTATAGGATACAACCACAATAATACAATGCAACACTACTATCCCGTAGTGTGTGCTGTAATTCTTAACTACAAACTAACTAAGAGACTTCACTTCAACACATCTCTCACAAAAAATATTGAAACATTGTTCGCCAACAAACACTTGACTTTTAAGCAGCACAAAGCATGGTTAATCACAGGTAGGAAAAACTAATCTCACATTTCAACAAATCAGAGCTTTTCCTATGCCTGACAAGCCTACACTTTCCCAAAATTGGCGAAATAATTATTTTCTACATAAGCCGATAATCTCTCGGGATATCTTGCTATACGACTTAGAACTGCCTTGAAGACAGTTGTTCTATCGCCATTGCAGACTAATTCACGTATTGTACATGTGAGCCAATCTTATCACAATCTTGAGATATCTCACTACTCGAACAATACTCTGAGACTACTTCTGAAATTCTAAAAGGACAAGCCAAGAACCATTTTGTGTGAACAAATATATCATGCTAATTCTCTCTATAACAATAAATGTTTCTTCTTTGCAGTCGCTGGCAAACGTTCGTAGTGGACAGCTGCATCATAGTTGTTACCTTTGCCGCATGCAGGGATTCAGTAGTCGACTGGGTGTTGCAAACTAGCTGACTTGAAAGGACACTGCTTTCCTCAATCATCAGGTATCACACATCTACATTTTAACACAAATACATAAGAAAACTATATAAAAAACTTAACCTCTTCATTCTTCTAGCACATAAAAATCGACAAGTTGAGGTGATACAAAGAAGTGATGCTGTTTTTTCGGGCTGAAGACGGTTTGGCACATTACAGCAGGCAGTAATTAATCTAATCTTATCCTCACCATCCCTATGTGAGCGATATGTAGGGGTTGTAGTATATTCCTAGAGCAATCACTTAAACCCAGTTCTTGAAACTTTGTTAATAAATTTTCTCAGGATAGTTTATGTCTGTCTTCAAAAGTCTTCCATTTCAGTTACTTCAGCATCTCTGTGACATTCTCTCACAGATTAAACAAACCTGTGACCATTCATGCTGCCCTTCTCTACATACCTTCTCATGGTAAGCATGGTTATATTTTGGCAAAAAACATCTACCTAGACAGGACCACAGTCCCTCGTTTATGGAGAGATCTTTCCAGGTCGACCATTTCCAGTTTCTGAAAGAATGCTGTTAAGCTTCCCAGACAGTTGTGCCCATGAAATATATATTTTTTCCACTTGCTAAAAGAACATGGTGACTTCCTGGCGTCAGGGGGTCTACAGTGTTGCCTCCACTAAACACGTACACCAGCCACTTTGTCCATATCGTCCCAGGTTCTAACATGAGAATGCACAGAGTTTTATGACCTTCCCACCATTTGCACAAAATCTCGGTTTACAGCAGCCTCTCTTAAATGGCTTCCTCCACTCACTTTCTGGCAACTGGCCACCATTGCGATGAACTGCCGCCTGGCACAGGTAAAATGTTTTCCGGACTGGCGCCCTTTTGTCTGATCCTAAGTGCAAGGACGAGAAGGCCAGAAGTCCGTCTGTAGGTAAAATCCACTGAGCGCTACTTCCCAGAATCACTCAGACAGCCAGATCACTGCACTCAGAATTTATGGCCCCGAATTCATCTCTCTCCCTGTTTTCTGTCATCGCCACTATGGCCCCCCAGGTACAAGTTCTATGCATTTTACACATGCAATTATAAGTATATATACCATGGATACCTAATGAAGTACTGACTAACACCAAGATTATGACCTAAAATTTGAATGTTAATCTGACTGATATTGTTGTTAACATGAGAGTGTGGTGTGCCACCTCTCACCACATGTGATCAATGGAGTTTAAGTTGGGGAAACAGGCAGCCCAGACCATTCACAGAATATCCTCTCATTCCAAGACCTTCTCCACCTGCATTGTTTGATCAAGTCATTTACTGCCATCTATAAAAATAAAGTCAGGGACAGATGCAATCCTGAAAAGATGCACATGGGGAAGGAGTAGTGTGTCACAATAATGTTGAGTTGTGAGTGTATCATGTTCAAATTGTTTGGAGGTCAGTATGTCCATGCAACATTGTGCCTTCCCGCATCATAACACCCAGACCACCAAAACTATCATGTTTGACAATGTTCCTGGGTGCATTATATGTTCCCACACTTGACCTTATGAGAGTATGTTCAGTGCTGTCGAAGATTATCGTCTCTTTGCTTGTTACTTTCAATTATCTTCTGTACTGTGCCCTACTGTACTCTACTGTAGCTGTTCTTTCGATGTATGGTTCAGTTTTTGTTGAGCTATGTTACTTGGCAGTGATATTACAAGCGAAAGTTACTTTCATACTTGTGTTTTGCACATCAATGTACTAGCTGATTTCAAACTGACTCTATCCTCTAGCCACTGATGTGTGCCATTTTTCTGTATGTCTTGTAGTTTCCATGCACATGTTTTCTTAAGTCCTGGAGGTACTTGTAAATAACCCCATGTTATGTGATCTGGGGTTATTAGCAACTTCATGTGTTTTGTTGCTACAATCATAATGTCAATAATGAAAACTCTAAAAATTAAAATTCTGTTGTTGCTGTATTTACCTTAGTGGGAAGTGTTAAGACTGTTGCATTGTCTTGAATCACAGGCACTCAGGTAGCAAATAGAAATAGTTTTACAATGCTAAAAACAAGAGTGGAACAAAATTTTCCCAGTTAATGAATTAAGAACAGTTTATACAGTATCAAACATTGACAGAGCGGAGTAGGAAGAAGATTATGAAATATTCTCTGTCAACTTGCAGTTCTTTTGTTTATAGTCACACATAACAACAATGTTAGTTCTACACCAAGATCATCTGTGGTTAGAGATTGTTATTATACATAGCAAAAAGCCTGACTTTGCCTATGTGCCTACTGCGTTTGTTTAGAACACTATTTTTAAACTGCAGTAAATTTATAGAACAACATTCCATACAACTAGTTTTGACAGTAAAATGACAAAATATATACATTTATAATCTGAAATTGCTATCAAAAACGCGAAAAGTATGAAGTAGTGTGGTTTAGTGTTCTGCATACCCCACATTTCATTGATCTGTTCTGATAGGAATAGACTGAACGAAACTTCAAAATATGCAACACAGCTGTCTGTATGTCTCCTGTGACACCTTTGTTTCTAATAAATCCAACAATGAACATACACATCATTACATAATATTGCAAAAAGGAAAGTGTACATGTAACATAATAAGTAAATGTATCATGAAAAAAAGAGAAATAGTTTTGTAATATGTCACAAAAGCCAGTGTGTAACATTCTGCTACAAAAGCAAACATACTGTGACACACACACACACACACACACATATATATATATATATACAGGGCTATTACAAATGATTGAAGTGATTTCATAAATTCACTGTACCTCCATTCATTGACATATGGTCATGACACACTACAGATACGTAGAAAAACTCAGAAAGTATTGTTCGGCTGAAGCCGCACTTCAGGTTTCTGCCGCCAGAGCGCTCGACAGTGCAGTGAGACAAAATGGCGACAGGAGCCGAGAAAGCGTATGTCGTGCTTGAAATGCACTCACATCAGTCAGTCATAACAGTGCAACGACACTTCAGGACGAAGTTCAACAAAGATCCACCAACTGCTAACTCCATTCGGCGATGGTATGTGCAGTTTAAAGCTTCTAGATGCCTCTGTAAGGGGAAATCAACGGGTCGGCCTGCAGTGAGCGAAGAAACGGTTGAACGCGAGCGGGCAAGTTTCACGCGTAGCCCGCGGAAGTCGACGAATAAAGCAAGCAGGGAGCTAAACGTACCACAGCCGACGGTTTGGAAAATCTTACGGAAAAGGCTAAAGCAGAAGCCTTACCGTTTACAATTGCTACAAGCCCTGACACCCAATGACAAAGTCAAACGCTTTGAATTTTCGGCGCGGTTGCAACAGCTCATGGGAGAGGATGCGTTCAGTGCGAAACCTGTTTTCAGTGATGAAGCAACATTTTTTCTTAATGGTGAAGTGTTTAAACCTCCTCTACCAAGAAACGTGCCAGAACTGCGAGCTCGCATCAACGATGCTTTCGAACTCATTGATGGGGACATGCTGCGCCGAGTGTGGGAGGAACTTGATTATCGGCTTGATGTCTGCCGAATCACTAAAGGGGCACATATCGAACATTTGTGAATGCCTAAAAAAACTTTTTGAGTTTTTGTATGTGTGTGCAAAGCATTGTGAAAATATCTCAAATAATAAAGTTATTGTAGAGCTGTGAAATCGCTTCAATCATTTGTAATAGCCCTGTATATATATATTCGAATATCTGCATCGCCTATTACATGAAACAGGCACTTTCTGTGCAGATATTCACGATACAGGTCGAAATCAAATGGAGCGAACTTCCAAAATTGAAGACTAGATTCTGCAACTTGCTGAAGACACTCCATCTACAAGTACACAATATATTGCACACATCCTTGATGTCAGGCATAGCCTTGTGTGGGGTGTGTTACAGGACTAGCAGCTTCATTCTTTCCATCTTCAGCACATGGCAGCACTGGCACCTGAAGATTTTCTCCAATGCTTGCAGTGCACACAATGGTTTTTACAAGAGACTGCCCTGCACCCCTTATTTCTGGCCAAGGTGTTTCACACTGACAAGACTTTGTTTACTCCTGAATTCCGTTTCAGTACACACAATTCGCATATATATATATATATATATATATATATATATATATATATATATATAAATAATTACTGGTTTTCAACGATGGCTGTAGGAAAATACTACAATATCCTACATATCGCTCACATAGGTATCATTAGGATAAGATTAGAATAATTGCAGCATGCACAGAGGCATTCAGATGATCATTCTTCCCACAATTTGTACATGAATAGAATGGGAAGAAACCCTAGTAGTAACTGGTACAATGGTATGGAGCATCTACCATACAGTTCGTGGTGTAGATGTAGATGTCGATATTTTTCTACACAACATTGGAACATTTGCACAAATCATTTCATAAAATTAGCATTTCCGAAAGAGGAAGTTATTACTTTGGCACAGACTCTTTCACTTCTCTTAATGTTTCACCATTTGCTGATGCATATTAGCCATGTCTTGAGGCATATATTTCTCATAATTGCCTTTTTCACTTATTTTGTCCTTTCATCACTAGATTCTTTCGTTTGTGACCTTTAAATTTGTAACGTTTTACATAACTTGCAGCTTACAAACAAATTCCAATACATCTGAATTTGGGATTTACATCCATTAGTAATTCCTTTAAAACAATTCTTACTACTAATTACTATACAAATTAAATTTATTTGTATTACATAAAATAATATGAAATGTAGAAAATGTATAGGTTTCGTATCTACCATGGCTTGCATCACAGAAAGGAGCTGTCAGCTCTGCTATAAACTACAGGGTGTACATAAAGTCCTGGAAAACTTTCAATTATTTACTGCACAAGATCTACACATTGTACAGATGTCATACATATTGCATTTTCAAGAGAAACTCTGAAAGTTTTTTTTTTTTTTACAAACATTCGATATGCGAACTACGAGTGGCCCGGCAGACATCAATACGGAAATCGAATTCTTGCCATACCCATCCCAGCATGGCATCATTGACTGTGTCAGTTGCTTCCCGTATTCTCTCCCAGAGCTCTGCTACATCACATGGTGGAAGTGGTACATGCACCAGATCTTTAAGGTGCCCCCCAGAAAAAAGTCATACAGAGTGAGATCTGGTGATTGGGGAGGCCATTTCATGAGACAGCTGTCCCCTCCTGTTGCACGGCCGATCCATCGATGCAGCAGCCCCATGTTCAGGTACCCATGAACTTCATGATGAAAATGGGGTGAAGAGGCATCAGTCATTGCTGCAACATGTCCAATATTCCTACTTGGACAGTGCTCTCGGGGAAGAAGGATGGCCCATACCGTTTTCGATGTGATAAGGACAAAACACATTTATCTTTGGGGAATCACGCTCAAATTCAATGTATTCATTTGGATGCTTTGTACCCCAGATACGACAACTATGCCTGTTCACTTTCCCATTAGCGTGAAAAGTGGCTTCATCGCTAAACATTAAGTGATCAACAATGCCAACCCCATCCTCATTCAAATGTTGCAACTGCGAACAAAACTCAAAACACTTGTCTTTGTAGTCGTCATTGAGCTTCTGCACTGGTTTTATAGACAGCTTCTGTTGCAGGACTTTCCAATATCTCATTGGAGCCATTTCGAGTTCATAGGATGCACGATGCACCGATTTCTTTGGACTCCTTACGAATTTCTCTCGTATGTACTCCACATTCACTTCACTCACACTGGGACATCCACTTCTCTTTGCCAGACACAAGCAACCAGTCGTAACGAATTTGTTGTGCCAGTGGTAAATGGCCTTCCTTGATGATGGCTTCTTGGTCCTAAACATCCGCTGAACAGCTGTATCACACTGCTTTTTTGTCGAACTCCAACACCAGAAAGCTCGCTCCGCACCTGAACTCGCCATGTTTGCAACTAGCTCTGACTATCGACAAATTACCAAACTAAGCTGTGGCGGTATACATGATAAAAAACTTTCATGTTTTCTCTTCAAAATGACATATGTATGATATCTGTACAATGTTTGGTTCTTGTGCAATAAATAATTGAAAATGTTCCCGGACTTTATATACACCCTGTATTTGTGGACCATCATGGTCTGAAACGTCATAAAACGAATTTATACACAAATAATCATGAACATGTGTCAGACAATTCGGCCATATATACATAGTATCACATAGTACATAAGTTAATCATTCATACTCAGATAATGTTTTAAGTCTATAATGTTAGGCACACCTGATATTGTATCTGACTAAGGTTATACCAGACAGAAAGTATTAGAGTGAGGAAAACTCTCAATTCGGAAATTTCCTTTGTAAATGGGTTGTAATTTCGTGATTTTGTGTGCATACATGCCCCACGCCCTTATGGCGGCATTATGCATGGAAGTTGTTTATTTGGAAGTTTTTCAACCTTTTTTGATTTACATCTTTCACATTTTTCAACTGACATAAAATGTGCCTTCCCAGCATGGTAGTCACTCTACTTTTATTTAGAGGTTCTTTCAAAAGTCCATACCTAAAATTATTTCGCTACTCAACTGAAGTTCTGTCAACAAGTTTTGTTCATATGTAACACCCCTGATTGAGAACTTGAGTCTCAATGAGTTTATTACAGACAGCAGTAGCACCTATTAATCTCACAATCACAACAGGAAATTCAGTTGCATCTGATTCTTTCGTCATGTGTTCGTAAACTGTCTGAGATAGAACGCTGATTTGACTACTATTGTCTGCCAAAAATTGAGTTTCTGTTCCATACATTTCAACAGGAATTACGAATTTTTCACATTGGTTTGATTCACTACTCTTATGCTCCTATAAATCTTCCCATAACAAGTCTTGTTCTATCAGCAGTGACAGCAATTCTAGCGCTGAGGTCTTCTTCTGTGTCCACAACGGTTTCATACAGCAGCTGCTTCATATGCTCCCAGAAGAAGAGATCCAGACACATGAGGTCAGGTGATCTTTGTGATCAGTCCATAGGGCCACCATGGCCGATCCATCGATTCCTGAAGGCCGCTCTCATATGACTGCTCACAGCAGTGCTGAAATGGACTGGTGCCTACCATGCTGGAAGTATATCCTTTGTGTTACATTCAGAGATACATATTCTAGCAGTTCTGGCAACACATGTTCCACGAAGATACGTTATCTCTATCAGTGGAGGCGGAATAGACGAATGTATAGTCCAGTCAACCTATCACTGAGAATGCTGGCCCCACACAGTAGCAACGAATCACTGTTGATGAGGATAAGGTTGAGTGCCTCATGGATTCACATATCCCCATAAATGCGAATTGTGTGTACTGAAACGGACTTCAGGAGTAAACAAAGCCTTGTCAGTGTGAAACACCTTGGCCAGAAATAAGGGGTGCAGGGCAGTCTCTTGTAAAAACCATTGTGTGCACTGCAAGCATTGGAGAAAATCTTCAGGTGCCAGTGCTGCCATGTGCTGAAGATGGAAAGAATGAAGCTGCTAGTCCTGTAACACACCCCACACAAGGCTATGTCTGACATCAAGGATGTGTGCAATATATTGTGTACTTGTAGATGGAGTGTCTTCAGCAAGTTGCAGAATCTAGTCTTCAATTTTGGGAGTTCGCTCCATTTGATTTCGACCTGTATCGTGAATATCTGCACAGAAAGTGCCTGTTTCACGTAACAGGCGATGCAGATATTCGAATGCGTGTTGTTGTGAAACCCGTTGGTTGGGAAAGTGCTGCCAAATACTCTCTCACGGCAATTCGTCCATTTCCATTTACAGACCTGTATACCAGATTGTCAGCAATTTCAGCATACATAAGCCGCTCCATGTTCATTGTTGTCACACGTTGGTAATTATTTTGATCAAATCGCTGTGTTTACAAGAAAGTCACCATTGTTGTCACAAGGTGCTGATGCTTGAGAATGAACTGGCGCATTTCCAAGCAGACATCAGATTCAACCATCCATAGACAGAGTAGTTTTGAATGTCAGTAAACAACCCCAATCTGTACACCGACACACCAGCTTACTTCAACACAACTGACAATATGACCCTAACATTACAGATTGACTTCAGATACCATTATGTTCCTTTTCAAAATATTTTCTTTTTGATGTTCTCTACCACCTGTATTAATTTGAACATGTAGTTTCAGAACACCCTGTTTAGATACAGGAAGTGAAGCAGATAAAAGTGAATACATATATCTAAAAAGTGAAATTGAAAGGATGTGCTAAATGACAATGGTAATGGGCAGAGGAGAAATGCTAATCAATAGGAAAGATAGATGCTGCTTACAGCGAAATTCTGTGAACGTTTGGAGAATAGAGAAGCAACTGTAGGAATATAAAGGGGTGGGCAGCTGGTACTAAGCAAAGACAGAATGGTTGAAAAGTGGAAGGACTATATTATGGGTTATACAAAGGAAATTAACTTGAAGAATTACGTAACGGTAAGAGGGAATAGATGAAGATGGGAGGCATAATTATGAGGGAAGAATGTCACACAGCACTGAAAGGCCTAAGTTAAAACTAGGGATCTGGAGTAGACAAAGTAGACAACACACCCTCAGGGTTACTGAGATTCTTGGAAGACTATTCCACTTGGTATGGTAGATATATGAGATCAGTATTTCAAGAAGAATGTAATAATCTCAATTCTAAGGAAAGCATGTACTCATAGGTATCAAATCAGTTTAAGAAATCGCGGATGCAAAATACTGACACAAATTATTTAGAAAAGTATGAACATACCAGAAGAAGCCACCCTGAGGCTTAGAGTAGTAGTCAGTTTGGTAGTGGAGAGAATTGTAGGAGTAAAAATAATACAGTGAGACCAAGGCTTCAGTACCTAAAAGGGTTATAATGGATCAGATTTCAGGGGATTATGCAGAGATCACAAGGTAGTTAAGTATAAAGGGCTACTTCATATTACACTTCACACTGAAGAAAACAACACAACAAAATCAACAAATCTTTGAGATACAATATGCCAACATGTATTCATATTTTTGGAACTTATCCTACACAAGATAATTTTAAAGAGTTGTTCCCACACAGCTCTATGATGCCCAACCAACTCAGATGCCCACAATATCATTGCTTCATCAACAATACTCTACATGAAAAGAACAGCATATAGTGTTCAAAGAAAATTTTAGATGTATAAGAGCCCATTTGGTCAAACAGTATTGTATTGTATGTTAACCGGGGGTCTAGAAACGATGGAGAGGCTCCGTCCCTGCTGCAGCCACAGTGGTCCACAACCCCACAACTACTACCACAGTCCACTTCACCCCTCCATCACCCCACACTGAACTACTCTTTCAGGGTTATAGTGCAGTTCAGCCCCCAGTGGACCCCATCCCCCCCCCCCCCCCCCCCCAAGGGAATGTCTCACACCAGACGAGTATAACCCCTATGTTTGCATGTAGAGTAATGGTGGTGTACGTGTACATGGAGAACTTGTTTGTGCTGCAATTGCCGTCATAGTGTAGGTGAGGTGGAATAAGGGGAACCAGCCCACATTTGCTGAGGCAGATGGAAAACTGCCTAAAAACAATCCACAGACTGCCCAGCTCATCGGACCTTGACACATAATCCACTGTGAGGATTCGTGCCGGAGACCAAGCTCTCGTTCCCAATCCGGACAACATGGCTAACTGGGTGGGGTGGTCAAACAGTACTGACAGCCAAGAAACAGGAACTTGCAAAGACATTCCTATGGTGTACAATAAATGTTCGTCATGAAATATTTTGTCTTGAAATATTCATACATCTCAGAGTTGCTTTATCTTCGATTAAGTCGAATTTATGTTTTTGCATCAAGTGTAATCATGTAACCAGTATTTTTCTCCAGCTCACTTATTACATGTATCTATTGTTATATTTTTGCTTAAGACAGATTTATTGGATATATAATTGTCTACAAGCAGCCATTCTTCAAGAATATAGCGTAATTTTGTCGAACTATTCCTTATGATTCGATATTCTGTGAGTTACTGAGTAAGAGGAGAAAACAAATAAATAAATAAACAATGTATACCTTGCAGAGGTGTTATTAACATTCATATCATCACCAGCCCTTTCATGAGCACTTTCCTTCGCAACTGTTGAGGATTATTTACTGAAAACGTTTCATGGAGGAATATATGTATAATAGCTTAAATATGAATCTTTTAACTTCTTATCCATAAGATTCTAATTACAACCTTTTGTGTAACAAAGCATTTCTTTGTTGAACTTGAGTTCTCTCAGATTCTCATGTGATATTATTAAAAGAAAATTAATAGTGTATGTTAACACAGTGGTTTGTACTTATCTATGACTTGCAATCACACGAATTGCAAAATGGCTTACCTAAGTTCTTTCAGAAGATCTGTAATAGCTTTTCACTCATTTTTTATCTCAATGTAAACCGAAATATTTTCGAGATCCTTTCCTACTTATGAAGTCTTGTGCAGATGAGAAGACCACTGGCAGTATTGTGATGTGCAGATGTAAATCTTCTGTAACGATTCTTAACAATTAAAATAACTATCTGCAGAATAGCAGCCAACAATTATTTTAAAGATATAGTTTGTCATATGTTAAAGTATGTCTGTTACGATTTGGATGAAAAAATTATCAGACTGTATGTTAAATGACCTAATGGCATATGTATACTGAATGGATGGTCTTTGATTTACATCCATGAGAAACATTAACCCCACTAGAACACCATCAATGAATTCAAATAAATCTTGAAAAATTCCTCTTTCTACTATTAATGAGTCAAATAGTATACAATTAGTTCCTTTTTATTGAATATGATGCAATCCAGTTGTTGGTTGTGATCATTCATTCTTTGACCAACATTATTTCTTCCAGAGCACCTATCAAATATTATTATCTGTGTTTAGAAATGCCATAAATATCTCTCATTTCTTACTCAATGCTTGCAAAAAATTTTGAAGGAATGTGTAATTAACATCATATTTCGAACTACTTCCTTGAAACTGAAATTGTGATTCATCAAATTCTAATTCACCATGTTGTTATAAACAATATGAGACTATATTCTGAAGTGCATAGTTTCCTCAAAAGACTTATAAAATGAGTTTAGAAAAAAGGATTTAAAAAGTGTATAATATAATCTTTCTGACTAATTGCTCTGAGTTAATGATGTATCAGGTATCTTAGGAAGAATAGTGCTTATTATACCATGATATCTCTTTAATATTTCGTGGAACACCATCATATTCATATCAACATTTTTTAAAGAATTTATAATTTTCTCAACATTATAGAGTTGAAAATGACTGAATTTTATGGTAAGTCACTTTTTAACACTCTTACTTGTTTTTTTGTGTTCCAGTAGTTGGTAGGCAACAACACAACATTTGCATTTTTACAGTCTGATAAAGTATATGGTAGTCATTTGTTAATACACGAAGCAGATTCAGAAGGATGTAGGTTGCAGTAAGTACTGGGAGATGAAGAAGTCTCAGGACTGAAGACCACAACAACACAGTCATTTGTTGCCACTTTTCTCCAGACTCTTTGGAATTAGTTTCATCTATGAAAATTTGGTTTATTGAGGCATCTGCAATCAGTTATTGTAGACACATTTACCTCTTTTCTCGAAGTTGCAAGGAACTTAACGTTCTCTTGCTTGATGTGTATCTCGAGCTTGGCACAGTCTATGCCTTTGGAGTAAACCAAGTATCTGACTCGAGTTTTCCATTTCGCTTAAATGAGCCAATCAAGATTAGGTGTACCATTAATGTCAGAGATACCGAAATTCATTGAAATTCAGTGAGCAAATTTGTCATCGTATTTTTTCCAATTTTTCGGAGGTCCAAGCTGGTGATCAGAACTCAAGCTAGTGACATAATTTTGTTACAAGTCCACAATCCTTTCTTAGTGCATCTGGCATAAACGATATGAGGACTGATCAGAAAGTAATGCACCGCATTTTTTTCTCTACCAAAAACAATGCTACAAATGCGAAACGATACTTGTGTACTATTTGAAGTCTCCTGAGTGAGTGCGTCAAGTTTCTGTCACTTCCAACAGATAGTGTAGCTGCAGGAAAGTTTCAAATGGCGTCTGTAAGTGATGTATGTTACAAGCAAAGTGCCATCATTGAATTTCTCACTGCAGTGAAAGAAACTCTGAGGAATACTCACAAACACTTTTGCAAAGTCTAAGGAGCACCTACTGTCAACAGAAGTACAGTTATTCGCTGGGCATGGAGGATGAGGTCTTCAGAACGCAGTTCGGCCGAGCTCCACGATTTGCATTGGTCAGGGAGACATCTACGGCTGTCGCACCTGACAGCCCTGACCTAGCCCCCTCGGACTTTCTCTTGTTTGGGCCATTAAAGGATACCATTTCTGGAAGACATTTTGAGGACGATGAGGAGGTGATTCACACACTGAAGCACTGCCTTCGCCACCAGGACAAGGATTGGTACCGATAGGGCATATACGCCCTTGTTTCACGCTGGAGGAAGGCCGTAGAACTGGATGGAGATTACGTGGAAAAATACGATGTGTAAGTAAAACACCATTCTCTCGTTTGTGTAATTCTCATTACGATCAGTAAAGAACAGTTGAAGAAAAAATTGGTGTATTAGTTTCTGGGCAACCCTCGTAACACTTTACAGTGCTTAAAGTTTAGTAAATCCTAAGCTGATTGACCACTTCAATATGTCAAATAATTTTCTTAGGTGAGTATAATGCATGTATCATGTAAGTTTTCTTTCCATTTTGTACCATTTTCCAACTTTTTCACCAGTAAGAAAAAAAGATACATAACTAGGCTTTTCAGTGGAAGTGTGTCACAATGAATCTAACTCATTGTAGGTTTTTAAAGTTCTTCTTACGTTTTAGGTATCGCTCTCAGTTATTAATAAACACTGGCTTCCTGAACAGAGCCCCTGAACTATGAGATCATTAACGTGGGATTCTGTTCACAAATGAATTTGAACAGATACATAGAAGGATATAAGATAAACCTAAAACGCTGGATGCAAGGTTGTACGCTAACTGGTGATGATTTTGAACAGAGATTTCTTTTTGTTATTAATTAAAGTCTTACGCACAAAGAGAAGGTATTGTGAATTTTATCATAGTTGTCACCATCTAGTAATTCAAACTGAAAATGAGCATTTGGCGATAAAAATCTGCACATATAGATTCCATGAATATTGTCCGAGTGAAAAAGGGAACTTTCACATTGCGAGTCTTTGATATTTGAAGTCGCTTCACGCTGGACATCAATGGATTGGAAGAAAATGTCATTGTCAAATAGAGGGTTGTTTGCACTGGATGAAATGTCAATACAGTCGCTGAGCCCAGTACCAAACGATGAGTGTGAATGCTGCCTTTTGAAATGCATTGTGAAATGTTATTCCATTCCATTCACCGACGTGCAGTGTGAATCGACCGAAAAGCAACGATGTTATCATAACTTCTGAATTGCGGCACAGAGTTAAGGCCGATTCAGACGTGACAGAACGGATCAAAATTACCATCAAAACATCCTACAGTGCATTTCATATGGTGGCATTCACATAGGCAGTCTAAGGCACGGATGCCGCCGTCAAGGTTTTTCGATAAGAAAATGTTGACGTTTATTTTGGAGCGGCGGTCGGGGGGCTGGGGGGGGGGGGGGGGGCGTGTCACAGCCCGCTAGCATCGGAAGTTAACTTTTTTCGCCACGCTTCCTTATGATATCGTAATGATTTTGTGATTTTAAATCTTCTTAGTCTTTATTTTATTATTCAGCTTTCCTTTAAAAATTACAAACTTTCCGTGACGGCTTAGATATTTTTTCAATTGAGTGTTCTTCCACAAGACGTGCCAGATCTGTGAAAACGAAAAATTGTTTAGGATTTACAATAACTAAATATAGCTGATGCCTACACTATGTATAAATAAGAATTTAAATTGATGAAGCGATTTTCAGTAAGTAACTTTTCATTAAGCGGAAACGGTAACTCTACTGAAAGAGAAAAATACAACGGTCCCTCTCGTTTCGTTGACTAGTATATCAGTATATTCCTTAGCTTTCGTTTACTTTCAGTGAGAGCATGCCGTAAGTTTTTTGAGCACTTGTGGCTTGTATTTGTTCTCATGTTTTACTCATTACAATTCACATTATGATTATCTTGTTTACGCGTCGAGGAGAGAACTCGCTGCCGCATCTCAGTGATTGCTATACTGCCGGGATCACTGATCGCGACTAGTAACCAAAGATGTTAAAACCATAGTATCATGCGCTGTGAAGTCTTGATGTTTATTATTACTGTACCGTGGTGTTTTTGAAGTTTGTGAGTGATGTCCTTAGAACAGACAGCTTGTGAAGGTTAGAAAAATATGATATTTTCTTTAGAGTTTACGTTTACTTTTTCCATCTGCTACAAATACTTCTAAGCTTTCTTCCACGAAAAGAATAGCACCATACTCATTATTATCAAGTAATGTGTTCAGCGTGCTTGCGTGACATTTGCAGTGTGTTTATACTTTGTAAGTGTTTATTAACATATCGTGTTATTAATAGACCTGAAAGCGTTTGAGCGGCGATTGACGGAGGTTATTGCTTGCCTTCAGCCGTCCACCATACGATGGAGAAGTATGTATAATTATCACTATTTTGCATTCCTTGGATTTGCACTACACATAACGTTTTTGCGTATGCAACTGATTTTTATTTCAGTCCTGCTGGCAGTGATATCCGTTTGCACAGCAGTGGGTGCATGGCACTGGCTAACGGACCCCGTCACAGCATCTGTGTCGTTTATGCAGTCTTTGTGGAATCATCCGTTCTTTACGCTTGCTAGCATTTCATTAGGTATGTGATTTCTACGACCAGTGTGTCTCAGTTTGACGTGGTTACAGATAAATCAATCGTACTCAGAAATTGTGGATCAAGCTTAAAAAGTAGAGGCTTCGTATGTTCCCAACAGACAATGTTGTCACCTTCTCTCCCCGTCTCCCTCCCCCACTTACCCTCCCCCGGCCATACTAAAAAAGGTGCATATTGTTAATCCGTGTGATCCAAAGCTATGTTTTGTAAGCATATGGTTTTTATAAATTTGTTACATGTTTGAGGTTAAAATCATTAGATCTTTTTTGCTAAAAAATCACAAATAACAATTTTAGGTATGAAATGGGATATATTTCACTTTGTGGAAAACTTAATTAAATCTCTCTCTTTAAAGAAAAAAAATTATAAATTTATTTTTAGTTTTGACTGCTCTGTGCTAGAGTATATAGTATTACCTCTCCTCTTCCTCTCTGCTGAAATCTGATTGTGGTGACAGAGATATCTGTAGAGTAGCCCAAGGTGCTTGTGACTCGGCAAATCCAATGAATGTGAAAGCCAAATTTTCTGTGGTGACAGATTGACGTGCAGTGTAGCTTTTTTTTCCATATTTAAATGCACTTTCCATATTAGAAACTGAAAGTGCTAAGTGGACATGTCTCAGAGCATTTTAACTTTTATTTCTTTACATATAACAGACATAAACTATAAGACATGAAAGGGGTCAGGTCCTATTTAACTTTTACCGTGCTTTGTTGATGGGGAATATTATGCTCAGATTGAATGGCACCTTCAATGGAAACACTGAAGATACTGATACCACCTATCTGCTTTGACCCATGACAAATATCAAATCCTAATATTTGTAAAATGTGCACTGTGTCACTGAAATGCTCAGAAGCAGTAATATAGAAGCGACCTGAAAAAAAAAAAAAATGCAGACTGTCTCTGGAGCTTATACAGTTGATTAATTATCTTATATTTTCGTGTTAGAACACTCACAAAAGCGTTTGCATGTTTTGCAAGTGGTGACGTTGAGTTTCCCATTGTATTGTTACCAATTGAAGCATGTCACAGTCTGCTGACAACCAAGGGCTTGTCAAAACTCATAAATGCTTTTGTAACTCCTGTTGTGAGGAAATAAAAGAAGAAAATAATTGTCACAGTTCTGATCAGTCTCTTTTTGTCCCCATTCATGACATCACACCTCACCACATTATTGTCACCTCTAAAAGTAATGTCTTAATTCCATGCATAATTTGAACGATTAATTCTAGGGGTCGACAGAAGCGTCCGATCCAACGCGTCGGCTTTGACCCGTGACGTAAGGGTGTTGTTGTGTGCGCCGTCATGACGGCGCGGAGTTTGGTTTGAGTGTGGCTGTCTCCAGTTCCGTTTTATCTTATTTTATTTACTTTTCTGGTCTGTTCGTTCTATCTCGTGAGGGTTCTTTTTTTTTTTTTTTTTTAATTTAAAAACACTTATTACTTATTTTAGTTATGTTTCCTCGAATTTCTGTTTTAGTTTATTATATTTATCTTTCTGATCTGTTCATTCTATCCCGTGAGATTTGTTTTTAAAAAGACAAAAAACACTAATCAGCTACTGAAGCATCTTTATCTTCTATGGGTTGCAGGGGTTACGACCCTTGGGGAGGTGGGTGGGTATTCATGCATGGCTGTCTTCACTTACACGTTGTAGCTACGCAAGGCGTCTAAATTTGTTTATATTTAGTTTGCCCCCCCCCCCCCCCCCCCCACCCACCCAAAACACCCCACTTCCCGCGCTTGTCCAGTTAGTGTCATTAGGCTTCTTGTGGAAAGTGTGTGTGTTTGTTTTTGTTTCCGCCATATTTGTGACGTCATGGGTCAAAGCAGACGGGTAGGATCGGACGCTTCCGTATTTCCAATTCTAGTGATGTGGACTGAGTCATTTTACATTCACATTAGTACACATTCCGATGTAAATACAGCTACTTGTTGACAATTTGCAACCTGTTGTTTCTCTTTTTTTTGGGGGGGAGGGGGGGAGGAAATACAGAGGAATAGGAGAGAGAAAGAATTGTCAAGGAGAAACTTATTCATTTTGTTTGAAATTTAACTTTGCCATCAGTCAGACAATTTGTATCATTGGGTATGTGTCAGTAATTTTTGTGGCAGCATTGTGCATACCTTTTCATGCTAAAGACAATCTTAATATGGAGTAATGAATGTAATTTTTTCTTTTTGTTTTGTGATCATGTGCATCTTTTTTCCTTTTGAACTGCTGCGGATCATTTACGATAGACCTCTTGAAAGAATAAATATACTATGAAGCAGTGGTCAAATTCCTAACTTCTTAAACAGATGCCTACAATATGATTGTGGGTGAACACTGCATATTATTCTTACAGCACATTTTACAGCAGCACAGACTTCCATTCTTAAAGACGAGCTACCCCAGATTCCATATGACAGTAGTGAATAAAAATATGTCGATGTACTGATTTGTCTCTCCCAAAATTTACAATGATATGAAGTGCAAATGTGGCTGAACTAATTTGTTTAGGATTTCCAGTTTTTTTTTTCCTCTCGTTCAAATTCTCATCCGTATGGACACCTATAAATTTTTGATGTTTTTATCTTAGTTATTATTTCTTCATCATGCGTTACACTAATTATTTGTGTAGTACCTCTAGATGTACAAAACTGAACATGTTGTGTCTTTTTGAAATTGAGAGTGAGGCCATTTGCAGAAAAACCATGCAATAATACTTCTAAGAATGATATGTACCATTTCTTCTCTTGCTGTATGGATGTTTAGATTGATTACAATACTGTAGTGGAGTCAGCCTAAGAAGATTCTTGAAAGCTAGAAGCTCTGTTGCCACCTTGCAGCTCCATAGCCCTGTTGGGTGCAGGTGTAAATGATAATCTATGTACCTGTGGTGTTGGCATTGCCATAGAGACATTTACAAAATTATGTTACATGACTGCTTGAGATAGGCCCATGAAGTCATGGTGCTCAGCCCACTGGAACTGTCAAGGATCCTCTTAGGTCAGCTTGACTATGTCATCTTCAAAAGAATGACTTTGCTTGTCGTACATGAGATGGAAGATTGTTTACGTATATGAGAAACAACAGTGGACCTTGATTGAGCCTTGTGAAACCCTATGAGTGATTTATCTCCAGTCAGAAGAGTTTTCCCTGCTTATATTGATTGAATTATTAAGGGCACCTATTAGCATCCTTTAGGTTAGTTATGACATCCATTTGTTAGCTATACCATAAATTCCATAAAATACCACGTCATCTAGAGAAAATTGTGATTCATACAAATGCCTTAGATAGATCACAGAAAATACCAACTGGTCCTCTTCTGTCATTTAATGCTTCCAAAATTTGGTGAATGAATGAGTCAATGGCATTCTCAGTTAAGCAGCTCCTCTGAACTCAAAACTGTGTTTTTTTTTTTTTTTTTTTTTTTGGAGATACTATTGTTGCTCAAGTGGAATAATATTCTAGAATACATCACCTTCTCTGAAATTTTGTAGAATGATGTCAGTAGTGAAACCGGCTGATAGTTACAGACATCTATTACTTTTCTTTTAGAGGGGATCAACAGTGGCATATATCACTCTCTTTTGGAAAGTGGTCAGAGGTGCTGGTGCATTACGTATTTCAGAAAACACAGTGGGTATTATAAGGGAACAAGTCTTTAGTATTCTGTTGAGAACACTATCAAATTATATTTGACAGAATATATAATTTTCTCAGTTGCATAAGGAGAAATGGGTGAGACATCCATAAGATTCAGTTTTTAGAGTTGGTTTTTCAACATGCTACTGTGATTTTTCTCTTAAACTGTTTATGTATTTTCTTCTATATTTAAGAAATGGTTATTAAACATACCTGCCTCCTATGACTGATCATTTAGAGCCCTTCTACTTAAATCATTGCCGGCCGCGGTGGTCTAGCGGTTCTAGGCGCTCAGTTAGGAACCGCGCGACTGGTACGGTCGCAGGTTCGAATCCTGCCTCGGGCATGGATGTATGTGATGTCCTTAGGTTAGTTAGGTTTAAGTAGTTCTAAGTTCTAGGGGACTTATGACCACAGATGTTGAGTCCCATAGTGCTCAGAGCCATTTGAACCATTTTTGAACTTAAATCATTATTGATAATATCTTATCTTCTGTGACTTGTTGTCCTATGTCTCCTTTCACTACATTCTATGGATACTTAAATAGCTGTCAAAATTACTTATTTCTAAAATAGTGTGCTTTTCTTTGATTTTTACTAACTTTTCTTAGTAATTATGAGTAGTTTTTTCCAGTGTGCAATTACTGAAGTGATCATGACAACAGATGCATTTCCCTTTTCCTTTCACAATATTCTTTGATGCATCTAGTGATCCATGATTTTTTTCATGACTGCTTTTAATGTCCTTTTTGATTAGCTTATATGGAAAACTGTTTTGAGTTGCTATGAGTTTATCATGGACTATATTAAATTTTATGTCAGCATTTAGTTCCTTATAAATTTCATCACAGGCTGTATCTTGTAAAAGATTCTTAAAAACATTTTTCCAGGTGTCATTAATTATTCTGATTTCCACTGAGGAGTATCTGTAGTAAGGCATTATAAATAAACTAAGAGAAGTTCTAGCAGAATATAAATAAAGGAGACCACTGACTGAATAGCAGAGGCATTGATTTGTTGACAGGCACACAAGAAACCGATAAGACTTTGATGGCCTGCAGAAAAAAAAATCCTTTAATGAGCTATAGTGCTCGCCTCCCTCCACACACACCCCTGTACACCTACAAGACTAGTATGTGCCAGCTGGACACACAGTGTGTTTGTGTGTGGGGGGGGGGGGGGGCAGTTGCTGATGTGTAGATAGGTGGCAAAGTTTTGCTTGTTGACAACTCACTGCTTCTGCTATCTGGTGCGTGGTATCCTACACATCAAAATTATTTACATTCCGTAAGGCTCCATCTAATTGTCCATCATAATCAAAGACAGCATTTGTTATTGGGTATACAGTTACTGATTGCTTTGAGCTTCATCAAAGAAAACATTGTCAGTTCGTCCTACTGTCTTTTATCAACCCTTGTTGGAAATTCAATTACTTACACCAAATTGTAGAATCCAAATAAGGGTTCTAAATCATTCTTTTATGTCATAATCATTTACAAAATCTCCACTGAAATCATCAAAGACTATTTACTGCTCACTGCTGCCTGGAGATGGTATGGTAAGGACTCTGTGTGCCACATAAATAATACAATATTTTCCAGTGGCACTCTGTCTACAGTTACAATGAAAAGTGAATTATTTTTAAGTATTGATTCACACACACACACACACTCACACACACCACCACCACCACCACCACCATCACAAAACACCACACCACACACTTCTGTGCGCAGATCACTATAAAATCTACTTGTGTCTGGTATGAACTTGTATTCTGTCCTAATATATGCAACGCCTCCTCTTTTTCCCATATTAGTTTTGCACGAATAAGCTACTGTGGTGTAATCTTTTATATTTAACTTCTTTAATTCTGTTGTTATGTTGCGCTTGCAAAGGCATAGGACGTCTTACCTTTTAAGGGCTTTAAAATTATCCAGACAGAAAAAAAGTTCTTCTGGTTATTATTTAGTACCCTAATATTCTGATGAAATAACCTAACCTTACTTTTCTGTGCATTTCTTAGCATTTTATGGTGCTTTTCAGGGTTTTAACCTCATTCTCAGGCATCAAGAGATTCAACTAACTCATAATCATTCTTAATTTACTTCAAAACCATTGTATTGTGTGTTTCAATTTTACTCTGAAAAGTCAGATTTCTTATTGATATCTTTTCCTCCTTCCATAACTGTTTTTAACTGTGGTGGGAAATTTTTTAATAAACTTCAGTGTAACTCAAGATCAAATTAATGAAAATTTTGATTTTCAAGTTTCAAAATATTTATCTTTGTATATTAAATAAATTGAAGGAAGTTTATGCTAGTATGTATACTGATTAGCTGCATTAGTTATATACCAGACTAGTAACTGGCTGAGAAAAGCGAGTAATATCGTCATTCGTGCACCAATTGTGCCATAAATAAGTTTTTGTTATTAATCTGTGGAATGATAGTCACTTTGAAAAGGCTTGGAAGCTGGCAGACTTTTTATTATTATTCCTGTTGAGCTAACATACAACAGCACTATTATCTCACTGAATTTTGATTCAGTTTGTGGTTACTTTATTTTTATTTATCACTTTTGCTGTTTGCATCATCTCTCTGCCAGCTTGGAAGAGTTACTAGCCCCCCCCTCCCCCCCCCCCCCCCCCCCTGCGGTTTAGGGGTTAGGATAGGCCCGCGGTATTCCTGCCTGTCATAAGAGGTGACTAAAAGGAGTCTCAAACGTTTCGGCCTATACGTGATGGTCCCCTCTCGTGTTTGACCTCCATATTTCCGAATTCTTTTGAAGAGCGAGCCAATTGGCGAAGGGCGCCTTACATGGTGCATTGTGTCTGTCGTGCATTGAGACCTTTTGCCAACTTTCTCGTTGTCGCATTGCCATCCCGCTCATTCTCCATCTCTTGAGCGAGGATACATTCCTGGCTGAGATTTCCACCATGCGCTGTGCAGTGTTGCTTTTTGTGGAGACGACGACCATGGACTTCCTTGCACCTAATATCCAGCATGGTAGCCAGTCCATTGTGGTGGGGCCGCCAAGTACCCTGTTGGTTGTAGCCCCCTGACGACACAAGGAGCGCTCTGCTGATGGCTGCGCCGTATGCCAAGGAGTAGATGCCTATCTCCCTGGGGCATCAAGACTCCCGGCAGTGGCTATCCTGCCAGGTGGCCCTTGCTAAGGCTGGGTGGTGCCCATGGGGAGGGCCCTTGGTTGTAGTGGGTGGCATCGGGCAGATGACCCACAATGAAGTGTGGTACATCATCTCTTGCTGGTGGCGAGCTGCCAGCAGTCTCTAAGCATTCTCAGGCTCAATTCAACGCTCAGAAATATGATCACAAATTGTTCCTTTGCCTGGCCACACCGTGGGAGGAGTGTAAGTCTCAGGATGGCAGTGACAGTTATTCGCCCTGGTTCCTAGTTTGTACAAGAGCTGATGGAGAGTCTGTCATGTCAACAAAGCCTCAATTCTTCATAGAGCATTTAGAGGACAAGTTTGGGGAGGTGGAGGTCTTGTCCAAAACGAGCTCTTGGTCAGTATTGATAAAAACGGCGTCCTCTGCCCAGTCACGAAGGTTACTTGCTTGTGACAAGTAGGGGGATGTTTCAGTTACCACCACACCCCATAAGAGTTTAAATATGGTCCACGGTATTATTTTCCATAGGGACCTTCTTTTGCAGTCTGATGATGAGCTGCATGCCAATTTAGAGCGTCGAGGTGTTCATTTTTTTCAGTGCATTCATCGGGGTCCAAAAGATAATCAGATTGCTACCGGTGCCTTCATCTTGGCCTTCGAGGGCGATACATTACCGGAGAAGGTCAAGGTGATGGTCTACTGCTGTGATGTCAAGCCCTATATCCCTCCCCCGATGCGGTGCTTTAAGTGCTGGAAGTTTGGCCATATGTCTTCCCGCTGTACTTCCAGCCTCACATGTCGAGATTGCGGACGCCCATCACATCCCAATACTCCATGTGCCCCGCCTCCCATCTGTGTCAACTGCGGAGAGCATCATTCACCTTGCTCGCCAGACTGCAGGATCTTACAGAAAGAGTGGAAAATCATGGAATATAAGACCCTAGACCGACTGACCTATACTGAGGCTAAGAGGAAGTATGAACGACTCCATTCTGTGCGAATGACTTCCTCATATGCCACCACTATGACAACTGTGATAGCCCCATGAATTCAGCGAATTCCAGTCGGCTCACTGAGCCATACAACTCCGCATGCCCCCTTGCCAATGGGGGACACTACCCACACTGTTGCTCCTGCGCCACCTACTTCGGGACCAACTAACCCTCCCCCCCACCCCCCCCTCACCTATCAGGGACATCTGTCCCTGCTTCCAAGCTGGAGAAGTGTCCAACTACTTAAGCTCCTCTCACTCGTAAGGGGTCCCTAGGGTCCCTCCCTTTCCAGGTTTCCACAAGTGGGAAGGATGATGCCTGGCAGTGGCATAAGTGCCCACAAGCAGCTGGTCGTAGGGCTTCGCGATCCTCCTCCGTCCCGGAGACTGAATCAGTGAAGCCCTCACAGGCAGAGAAACCCAAAGAGCAGCAAGAAAAGCCCAAGAAGAACTTGCGGTGGCACCCACCCCACCGCAGCCTACAAGCTCTGTCTCTGAGGGTGAGGTAGAGATTCTGGCGTCCGCCGAGGACCTAGGTCTCACCGGACTCTCAGACACAATGGCTGTCACTCGCACAAGTACTCAGTCGTGGTCATGGAAAATGTCATCCTCCAGTGGAACTGCATCGGTTTTTTCCACAATCTTGCTGAGCTCTGACAACTTTTCAGCCTTCACCCTTTCCTCTGCATTGCTCTTCAGGAAACGTGGTTTCCGGCGATGCGAACCCCCACCCTCCGTGGCTATCGGGGTTATTATAAGAACCGGGCAGCTTATGAGAGGGTATCTGGTCGTGTATGCATCTACGTCCTTCACTCCCTTTACAGCGAGTCTGTCCCTCTACAAACACCTTTAGAGGCTGTCGCTGTTTGGGTGTGGATGCCTCAGGCTGTTACTGTTTGCAGTCTCTATCTTCCACCGGATGGTTATGTTCCACAGCATGTCCTGGCTGGTCTGATAGCCCAATTGCCACCACCTTTTCTGTTACTGGACGACTTCAATGCCCATAACCCTCTCTGTGGGGTGGATCAGTGGCTACAGGCCGAGGCAGCATCATTGAGCAAGTATTGGCACAGCTCGACCTTCCTCCTTTAAATAATGGTGCCTTCACACATTTCAGTGTGGCACATGGCACGTACGCAGCCATCGATCTTTCGATCTGCAGCCCTATCCTATTACCATCTGCCCAATGGGGTGTGCATGACGACTTGTGCGGTAGTGACCACTTTCCAATCTTTCTGTCACTGCTACAGCGTCACTCTTCTGGGCGTCCCTGCAGATGGGCTATGAATAAGGTTGACTGGTACTTGTTCACCTCCATTGCCACTATTGAGCCTCTTTCCAATGACGCCATTGATGCGGTGGTTCACTTGGTCACCACCGGCATCGTTACTACCGCAGAATCTGCCATTCCCTGTTCTTCTGGGTCCCATTGGCGGAGGACTGTGCCTTGGTGGTTGCGCGAGATCGCTGAGGCAATTAAAGATCGCAGGTGAGCACACTAGTGTCATAAGCGGCAACCCTCATTGGAACATCTCGTCGCCTTTAAACGGCTCCGTGCACGAGCCCATCGCCTCATTCACCAACACAAGCAGGAGTGCTGGGAAAGGTTTGTCTCCACCATTGGCCTCTGTACCTCTCCATCGCAGGTTTGGGCCAAGATTAGGCGACTCTATGGCTATCAGACCCCCGTCAGCGTACCTGTGCTTTCACTGAATGGAGCAGTCTGTACTGACTCCGACACAATTGCAAACCGCTTAGTGGAGTGTTTTGCTCAGAGTTCTGCTTCTGCGAATTACCCACTGGCGTTACACTCCCTAAAAGAGCGGTTGGAATGTCAGAGCCCTTCATTTCACACGCGCCACCCCGAATCATACAATGCTCCGTTCAGTGAGTGGGAATTCCAAAGTGCCCTAGCTGCTTGCCCTGATGCGGCTCCCGGGCCAGATTGCATCCACTGTCAGATGCTCAAACACCTTTCCGTGGACTGCCAGTTACGCCTCCGAGACCTTTTCAATCGTATCTGGGTTGAGGGTGAGTTCCCAGCACAATGGTGGGAAAATGTTGTAATCCCTGTGTTGAAACCTGGCAAGAACCCACTGGAGGTGGAGAGCTGCCGCCCCATTAGCCTCACCAACGTTCTTTGCAAGTTGCTCGAACGCATGGTGAGCCGGAGGTTGAGTTGGCTACTTGAGTCTCAAGGCCTTCTGACTCCGTGTCAGGGTGGTTTCCGTAAGGGCTGCTCTGCCGCCGATAATCTGGTGTGCCTGGAGTCCGCCATCTGTGCGGCCTTTGCCCGCCATCAGCATCTGGTCGCCGTCTTTTTTTGACATGCGGAAGGCATACGACACGACATGGCGACATCACATCCTCTCTACTTTTCATGGTTGGGGTCTTCGGGGTCCGCTCCCGATTTTCATACAAAATTTTCTGTCGCTTCATTCCATCCGTGTGCAAGTTGCGGCCTCCCATAGTTCCTCCATAGTTCAGGAGAATGGGGTACCGCAAGGATCTGTCTTAAGTGTCTGCCTCTTTTTGATTGCAATGAATGGGCATGCTGCTGTCTCATCTTCCTTGTATGCTGACTACTTCTGCCTATACTATAGCTCCACTGGCATTGCAGCTGCTGAACGGCAGCTGCAGGGCACTATCCGAAAGGCGCAGTCTTGGGCTGTAGTGCGTGGCTTCCAGTTTTCGGCTGCCAAGACCTGCGTTATGCATTTCTGCCAGCGACGCACTGTTCACCCTGAGCAACGGCTTTATCTTGATGGCGTTGCTTTATCTTGATGGCGAACCTCTTGCTGTGGTGGAGACGCATCAGTTCTTGGGGTTGGTTTTCGATACCCGGTTGACTTGGCTGCCTCATATTCGGCAGCTTAAACAAATGTGCTGGTGGCATCTTAATGCTCTTCGTTGTTTGAGTCACACCAGCTGGGGTGCTGATTGGTCTACCCTTCTACGGCTGTACCAGGCATTAATTCAGTTCCGTCTAGATTAGGGGAGCCTGTCTTATGGTTCGGCATCCCCTTCTGCATTGTGGTTGCTGGACCCCATCCTTCAGAGCAGGATCTGACTTGCCAGTGGAGCTCTCCGGACAAGCCCTGTCAACAGCATACTTATGGAGGCAGGTGTCCCTCCATTGCGGTTCCAGCTGCAATGATTACTGGCCACTTATGCTACACACATTAGTAGCTTGCCCGGGCATCCCAGTTATCGTCTCCTGTTCCTTCAGGCGGTCGTCCATCTTCCGGAACGGCGGCCCGGGTCAGGGTGTACGATCAGTTTGTGTCGGAGCTCTTCTCTCTGGGCTTGAGGTTTTCCCTCTTCCACCTCTTTTCCGGGCCCCTCTGCATGTACCCCCCATGGTGTGTGCCCCGCCCATGCCTTCGGCTCGATTTGGCACAGGGCCCGAAGGACTCAGTCCCTCCTGAGGCCCTCAACCGCCACTTTCTTTCAATCCTTGCCGTGTTTTAAAGTCTCTGACATTGTCTATACTGATGGTTTGATGGTTGCTGGTCATGTCGGTTGCGCTCTTACTCTAGGACATCATTATGAACAACGCTCATTGCCAGCTGGCTGCAGTGTTTTCATTGCCGAGCTGGTCACCATCTCTTGCGCCCTGGAGTATATCCGCTCCTGCTCAGGTGAGTCCTTCGTTATCTGTAGTAACTCCCTGAGTGGTTTACGAGCTATCGACCAGTGTTTCCCTCGATCTCGTCTGGTGATGGCTATCCGGGAGTCCCTCCATACTCTTGCCCGTTGCGGCCGCTCCGTGGTCTTTGTGTGGACCCCGGGTCATGTAGCATCCCGGGAAATGAATGTGTTGACACACTGGCCAAAGAGGCTATTGGTGCCCCAGCCTTGGAGATTGGCCTTTCGGAGAGTGACCTCAGGTCAGTTTTGCAGCAGAAGGTACTTCACACCTGGGGTGAAGAATGGCACACCCTTCCTTCACCCAACAAACTTCGGGCTAACAGGGAGGCTACCGGTGTGTGGCGCTCTTCCTTGCTGGTCTCTCACAAGGACTCTGTTGTCCTCTGCCAGCTGCACATTGGCGACACCTGGATAACACACAGCTATTTATTACGCCACGAGGATCCGCCTTTATGTCGCTTTGAGTCAGCTTTGACTGTGGTCCACATCTTGTTGGACTGCCTGCTTTTAACTCCGCTCAGGCAGACGTTTGCACTGCCTGATACTCTTCCTGCACTTTTATCAGATGACATTGCGATGGCAGATTTAGTTTTGAGTTTTATTCATGCAGGGTTTTTTTATTGCTTGATCTAAGTGTTTGTCCTTTTTTTTGTGTTGAGTCTGGCATTTGGCCTACGATTTTAGACTGGGGTTTTTAGTGTGTTTCTTGGTTGTTGGCTTTTCCTTTTTTTTTGTTTCTATGATCGGCCAACCACTGTCTCACTCGGTGTGATTTTAATTCCTTTTGTCTGGTCTCTGTCTTTGTCTTTCTTGTCCTGTGTCGTCTCTTGTCATGTCCATTGTTTGTTTTTATTCCTTGTGGGGGTTTCAAGTTCATGGAAAAAGGGACTGATGGCTCTAGTAGTCTGGTCTCTTCAATCCCACAAACCAATCCAACCAATTACTAGGCTTATAGTATAAAACTTAAGGTTTGTGTGTATAATTTAAAGCTGTCCTCAGTCAAATTTTAATTTGAAGACCACAGTGCATTACTAGGATCAGTGTATCAGGTCAACAGTATTTCTAAACCTAGTGCTACCCAGGGCCAGGTGACAGAGACATGAGATGACTGTGTAAATATTTCGTCAAGGAAGGCTCTGTGGTTATAGTAGGAGAATTGTGCAATAGGATTTTCAGAGGCCATGAGTACATTGTAAGAGTATGAGCTGGAACACAGGGTATCAAGCTCTCAGTTTTGCATTTGTACTTATTCTGAGCTGCCATTATTATCCTCGTTTGAATTCTCATTTCAGGAGAGTTAATTCTGAGTTGAAAGGGCTGCTTATACCTGGGCAAGGGTCATACATTCTTAAAGTTCCTTTTGATTATTTCGAGTACTTGGGATCGTACTGGGTATGTCCTCCACCTGAATGGGAAAGACAAATCTCTCTCATTAATTTCTTTGATATAAATCTCTCAACTACCATCAATATCATTTCTTTGAATTTAAGCCGAATCGGGTCTGCATTTACATAGTTAGTTTAGGAGTAGTGGAACTCTCTCTTAGGAAGGCGTTGATCAGATTTTTTTTCTGCATTCTTAAATAGTTTATTTTTGGTGAATTTGGTTGTTATGGTGTTCGGTATTGTGACAATGATCTTGTCACCAACCCCTGTATACTGCATGATGCTCCCTATTTGCTTATGCTTATTTTTTGCTACATTTTTGTCATTATACTGGAGTACTGAGTAGATGAATCATCAAAATGATTTGATGTAATCTGTCTCCCTTATCGTGTGACACATTAGTATAGATATGTTAAGTGTTACATGAATTAGTTTAGCGTATCACTTATGTATAGCAGAAGTGGGGAATGAAGGAGTAGCCACATTCACCAGGAGTTGCCATACATATATTAACATAGACATTAACAAATGTTGCATAGAGCAGCATCAGGGAGCATGTGTAGAAGTGGCATTTCAACAATACGGAAATGATATTGCCACTGACCACGTACAGGAGACAGTCATACACAAGCGCAATGAAAAATAATTCTCGATATGCTAACAGACTAAGTCCTTAATCAGACATAGAAAGCTCATGCACATTCACTCACTCACTGTCTCATTCTAATAGTCTCCCAAATAATAAATTTACTCATTAATGAATTGTGCAGGAACCACCTGCCTGGAGAGGGTAGAGGTAGTAGTTTTTTTTTTTATTTTGTAATGATAGTTCATAATTCTTTGCTACAACCATGGATGCTTGACTGACCACCCACAGTCTCTCATGCCGTCATCATTAGATGATGACCTGTAAATGTTCTCACAGTAAGGAGTGCTGAATGAGGGATACCTTCAGTGAACTTCATTCAACCTCCTTGGCCAGTGGGGTAGTGTAAGAGGGTCAAGTGGTGCCTTGGGTGCAGACCTGCAGGGGCAGAGTGAAGAGATGTCACTTGCTCAGCAGCACCTGAACAGCTAACAAGCTCCTCTCTGGCTCTCCCAAACCTCCCATTAAGTTTTGGTCTTAGTGGCCATCTCTTCACTTCCCTATGTGCCACCAGTGTATCCCTTTTTTCGCGGTTCAGAGTTTGGCATTTCACATCTTTGTCACTGATTTGACCATCCTGACCTGGGTGTCCACTTCCAGACCACTGATGCCTCTATGTACAGAAATTTGTCATAAATAATACATCATTTTATAATATCAACAACACAGTTAATGGGTTGCCAGCAAATAATAAAAATTTAAGTACTGACGAAGTGCCATTTGAAAGAAGCTTCAGTCAACATGTGTGTGTTGATCCCTGTTGGGTCTTTTCATGAAACACGGAAGAGAAAGTTTAGAGAACAGGTATTTGCAGCTGACTGCAGAGTGATTCTACTGCTGCCATCTTACATTTACTGGGAAGACCACAAAGACAAGACAAGAAATTTGGACATACAGAGAGTCATTTTTCACTTGTTCCATTTGAATGTAGAATAGGAAGGGAGAGACTAGTATTGGTACAACGTACTGTCCGCTTCGCCATACAACATACGGTGATTTTCAAGGTATTTATGTAGGTGTAAATATGTAAGCCCAAGGGATTTATTGGTGATCAGATCCTTTTGCTACTTTGACAAATTTATTAATAAAACCATCTATTTAATAATATCAAATAACCAGCAGAGAGCCATGGTGGTGGCCAAATATTTATTTATAGCTGTATGTCCACACCCGTACCCCACAGCGTGTGGCCTCGTGCTTAATGTTTATGATGTCATATCTCCTGAACTGTGAGTTGTACAGTAGTATAATTTTGATGGTATGTTCAGCAGTGTATGTGGATAGTGTCAGCAAAATGTGTTGCGAATAGATGTAGTAAGAATGAAGTAACTGATTTTAATCTCATGCAAAGTGCAGGTGTTTTTTATGCACATCAATATTTATAATGTCACATCTCTTCAGTTGTGTGTCTTACAATGAAGTAATATTGAAGGTATATTCAGCAACATATGTGGATAGTGTCTGCGAAATTTATTGCGAGTAGAGTTAGTTGCAAAGAAGTAATAAATTCAAATGTCATTCATGATGCACCAGTTTTTGATGCATCTCATTGTTAATGATATCATACCTCCTGAACCACATGTTTTACAATGATATAATTTTGCAGATAACATTCAGTGCTGTATGTGCATACTGTGTGCAAAATGTGTCGTAAGTACAGTACTTAGTGAAGAAGTAATAAATTATAATGTTTTGTCTTGTGTAGTACATTTATTGCGTGAACAGTGTAAAAGAAGTAATTGATAAACTTTTTTCCTTTCATCATTTTGTGGGAGGTGTCAGTGAGAAAATTTTTTGTAAAGGTTTGAAATCGTATGTAAAGTTTATTGCGAGTCACTAAGGGCTCTCATTCTCAAATACTGGGTGAACAAAGTCTGGAAACACATGCATGCAGCCTATGCTTCATTTTCATTTCTGCCCTCCACTTCTTTGATAGGTAGGGTTCTTACCCCCACAGCGATTGTTGCCTGACGGTAAGGTATAGTTCATCAAGATTGCTTGCAATTGGTCCAGTGGTTTAGGAGGAGATGTGAAACACACACACACACACACACACACACACACACACACACCCCAAATCCACTTTTATAATATATATGGATGTATTATATATACATCTGACTTCTGCTCTCTTCATTGCAGCAATGTGGCCTGGTCAGTAAGTGTTGCAAAATTATCTTATGGATTGTAGTGTATGTACATTTGAATGTCTGTGCTAAAGTTGGTATGAATTTTGTAAAGATTCCCCCCCCCCCTCCCCCTCATGTGTACTTCATTGACCCTCATTTTGAATAGCATCTGTAGAGGGGACATACACATATATCTTCTTTTGTAAATTTTTTTGTCATAACATTTTGAACATGCATCCTGATTATTGATCTATGGAACAAAAAATATGTCTACTGTTACCTACTGGGCACAGGCCTATTAAAGGTACAAAGCCCTTGACTTTGTCTGATGTACAATATGACTTACCAAGCCAGTTACATGTTAACCAGCAGTGTAAAGTAGATTTCGAACTACAGTGTAACTTGGTGTATTTCATTTACGTAATTCATTCCCAGAAGTGAAAGAAGAGATATGCAAAAGAAAAAAAAAATTAATAATGAATCTCAGACTTCTGTATTTTTGATCTAACTTTTACACACACACAGCCACCGGTAGAATTACCAGTTAGACTTGCATGTCTAACCCTCCCCCTTGCCTTTTTCATAGTGGATTTATGATGTATGTATGTACATTATATGCATCAAAATACTCAACAGAGATTTTTTGCAAAACAACTTCTGTGAATTTACCTGGTAATTTTAGTCATTCATGATGGAAAGTATGTTGCATGTGTCTTGAACATGGACACTCAGCTATGCTATAGGTAAGTTTTTTTATTACAACCTTCATTTCATATTCATAATCTTTGGCTCTTGCCATTTTACAACCAAATTTTCACCTTTCGAGCTAAGCTAGACCTCAGGCTACACTATGGATTCGTCTCACTGCAACCAAGATTGTAATGGTTGAGAGGCACATAAATTGGTTGAATCATTGATAAGCTTTCATATGAATCATTCCTCTGAACTAACAAAATATACTTGTAGCTAAAGACTGACCAACAACAATGTAATGAGACTGCAGTTTCACTGGAGTGAGGGTTGTTATCAGTGACTGGAGTGAGGGAGGGGAGAAACGAAGCAAGGAGTGGGGGAGAGATGGTTGGAGGCAAGGGTGACTGATGGCTGAGAGGAAGGGGCAGTAAGAGCATGTTTTAAAATGAGTGAAGAAGTGTGTGGAGGCATGGGGACAGGTGGAGGTGGGCATGGGATATGGCTAGTGGGGATAGGTGCCAAGAGGATTGTAGGATTGAAAAGTATATTTACGTATTTCAGAGAAGTTCGCACTGGGAGAGAGGGGTGGGAAATCCAGGTATCATGGATTGTTAAACAGCCATGGGGATGTTGTGCTTAGAAGTATTTTCTCCTATTGAGTAGTCAGCTCAACAGTTACCCAATGTTTGATGGTGGCCATTCATTCATGTGGATGGTCGGTTGGTGGTCATGCCCACAGGAAAGGCTGTGCAGAAGTTACGGCAGAGTTGATATATGATATGACTAGCTTCACAGCTGTTCCTGCCTCTAATAGAATAGGATGTGCCTGTAACCAGATGAATAGGACAGTTCTTGCACCTGGATCTTCCACAGTCGGCAAGTGATTGTCATTGGGTATGGGATAAGTTTGGTGCAGGGTTACCTCTGAGTCTGTAAATGTCGAGCGTCTTACCCACAATCCTTCGCGTCTCTTCAAAAGTGGTATTTCATGCTAACACAGACTAAAAGATGTTGTGGTCAATATGTTTGCCACAGCTACTCTCAAACCATTGCCAGAGGACATACCCTGCACAAGCCATCTCTCATCTCACCCCCCTCCCTTTTCGTCCTCCCAAAATACCATTTTCTTTGAATTACATAGGTGTCCTTATAATAAATCCTTGAAACTGATAATCCTCCTGACCTCAAACTCTGGCAACCTGTGTCCCACACTCATTCTCATCAGTACCATCTTGCCCCCCATTTCACTCATTTTATACCCTCCCCCTGCACTCTATAATCTCTTTCTTCCTCCATTCTGTGTCCAATCATTCAATACACCCTTCTCTCTGTGGTCCCCTTATTCCTATGCTCCATCTCTCCCACCTCATCCGCTCCTCCACATTACTGTGCATCGCACAAAACTCCTTTGCCTGCACCAGTGCGAGATCACAGATTTCCATACCCCAGCCATCCTTGCCTCTAACTCTCCCTCTGACTCCCCCCCCCCCCCCCCCTTTCTCCCCGACCCATCTTTTGTCCTCTCTCCTACTCCTTCCAATATAACCTCTCTCCCTAGTCAAACTGCAATGCCAATGCAATGTAGTTGGCTAGGATGATGCAGCCATGGGGGTGTATATGGATTGAAATAACTTGTGGGAATGCAAGCCAGGTAATGTCTTTGGCATACAGTGGCTGATGTGTGTGTGCCCCATCTGAATTCCTGCAAGTTATATGAATATTTGATATGCTAGGAGAAACCAAGTTTGACATCAATGTGTGTATTCTGTTATCTCTGAAGGAGGATTTATATGAAACTTAGCTTTTATGTGAATATTGACCACCCAACACCTCAAGTATATGGTGAGTTGTTACCATTATTACTTTCATTGTTCATATTCCATCAATGACTTTGCATTATCACATATAAATAAATTTGAAATATAAGTTGCCAGAACTATAATTTAATTTTACTTTTAGTGAAAAAATGTTACGTAGAACAACATACTGAGAGGAAAAAGTTATCATCATATGATGAAAACTGTTTTTCAAAGAATGAAAAGTTTGATAGTAGAGCAATCAGACATGTCAGCACACTATATGTTGAGTAATTATTTAACATTTTCTTTCTCAAGTTAACATTTGCATGACGGAGGTGTGAAGCACTTTCAAAAATTAGTTTCTTACCTGAATAGTTTTACCTGATAAATATACTTTTGAAATTCTTTGTGAAACATTTCTTTTGCCTGTGTATCAAAGCTCAATCAGTATCATTTTTAAAAGTGACAGTAAGTGTCTCAAAAGTGATCAGCTCTGTGTAGTTACATTTAAATGCCCTACTGAAAAATCATAATCTGTTTTATGAAATGTGCAATATAAAAAAAATGAAGGATGAGACAAAAGTGCAAATTATCTAATCTAGCAGGGAAGCAATTTTTTTTTATATTTTAATCTAAATAAAATAAATTTTATGGCAGTGCAGTTAATTATGTTATTCATCCTTATATTTTTTGTGCTAAACATTATTAAATCACACATAATTATGGGATATACTTACATTTGTTTTTGTTTCTGTTTTCAGTGATTCTGTTTTTCCTCGGCATCCATAAACGAGTGATTGCCCCATCCATTATAACAGCAAGGACTAGAGCAGTTTTGGGAGATTTTAATATGTCATGTGATGACACGGGGAAACTAATTCTAAAACCTCGGCCAACAGCTACCTGACTAGTTCCTATCGACAAAGACTGTTCTCACAGTGTTGGTGTTTTTTAGATGTGTAAAGTGATTCCCCCCCTGCTGTTGCCACTTGAAATGACTATACAAAATTGTAAATATTGCCTTTTAAAATAGATATAAACATAAGGACTGTGATTTTAGAAATATAATTTTGTGAAGGTTTTATGTTCCTTTTCATTCTGTAAACCAGAATTAATTTCAGCGTGACTCATCTGATATTTAATTCATGTCCAGAGAAAGAATACATATACCAAATCAAATTGTAATAGTCATTTTTTGTGTTTTTCCTGTCCAGCAAAGAAACCATTTATTTGAAGGAGGTGTAGTGTGCAGTGACAAAACAGGGAATGATTGTCTTATTTATTTTTTATTTATTTATAACATAGTACGTATAACTCACTGTAAAATGGAGTGTGTGTCTAGTTAATATTTTTATCTCCCTTTAGTTAGAAATCAAACATTTTTCCAGAAATGTTCAAAGATCGAGTTACATCAATGTTTCTGCTACGAAACATTAGAGGAATGTTCGTTGCATTTGTATGGAAATGACATTTTCAAACAAAAAGACAACAAACACAGCCAAATCAGTTTTCACAATTCTCATTATTTTTAATTTTTTTATATTAATTTATCAAACTTTTGTACTTCACCTGTAAAAAAGTTATTTAAATGTATTAGTTTTAATTTCTATCAACAAAAATAATAAATTTGAAAATCTAATTGGATAGACAAAAATCCAGTCAACAAGCGGCAGCAGGAGCAAACACGTACAAAAGTTAAGGAAATGCAAGCTTTCAGAGCCAGTGGTTCCTTCTTCTGGCAGAAGGGCTGAAAGGGAAGGAAGAAGAATGAAGGAAGAGAACTGGCAAGATTTAGGAAATGGGTGAATTATGGAAAAGTCACCCAAAACAACAGGTCTGGGCAGGCTTACCGGACGGGATGAGAAGTCTTTTCTTCTCATCCCGTCCAGTACGTCATCACTGACCTGGGGTTCTGGGTGACTTTTCCATATCCTCCCCATTTCCTAAACCTTGCCTGTCCTCTTCCTTCGTCCTTCTTTCTTCCCTTTCAGCCCTTCTGCCAGAAGAAGGAACCACTGGCTCTGAAAGCTTGCATTTCCATAACTTTTGTACATGTTTGCTCCTGCCAGTGCTTGATGAGTAATTTTAATTTATGATTCATAGTAGCAATAAATCGAAGCAAATTGTGTTTACTGTTAAAGCATACAAAGCTCCTTTAGTCGCATTCCAGCAGCATTCTGCATATTCATTTTTATTCACAAATATTTTTGGGTGGTGTCATGTAGGATTTATGTGGAAATGCTTCTCTCCACCATATACAATTTTGCACTCTGCTGATATTTCTGTAAATGATATTCAGAATAGTATATCTTTGCACTCTTAGTTTCTAAAGTATACATAGTGAAAACGTGCTTTGTCAAATGATTTTCTAAACATAAAATTTCTCTCCAGTTATTCTGTAGCCACCCTTACTACTGCTTCCACGCTATCATCACTCTGCAATTCTTTTGCAGCCTCTAAATGACAATATCCATGGTATACCTCATCCTCACTACACAGAAAATCACTGTCATCGAGTACACTAAGTAACTGTTCCTCTGTCAATTTAACACTTTTTCTGCTCCTTTTCTCATTGGAAGGTCAAGGTGTTGGTTCATTAGCCGCCATTACCAACAATATAAGTTCGATATCTGACCATACAAAACAAAAGTTCACACGCTTTGATGCTAGCTTAGATGCTACAACTAAACTGAGTAATCCGACAGTGAGCGCGGACACTTATAAGCGTCAGCCGCACTGGCTCGTGGCTTGTTGTGACACTTATAAGCGTCAGCCACAGCGAAAGTGTTAACCTACAAGCCGTGGAAAATAGGCTCCGAAATCGTTTGGAAGGAAGTATTACCGGATCTCAAAATATGCATGTAAATAATACACAGGCTACAGTGAACAAACTACAATCTGTTGGTATTTATCCACAAATTGTCACGAGTCCCACAGCAGGTACCAGTGACAATTGAAGAGTTCAAAATGTAAACATACCCACAACTCCAACATCTGAGCAATTACCAACCGGAGTTACAGTTTATGTAGACAACATGCTAATAGCCACACCCACTCGATTAGAACATATCAGGCTGATTGAACAGGTACTTCAATGATTTGCAGATTATGGAGTAACAGCCAGTTTAAAAAAAGTCTAGTATTAGTAAGGATTAAGCCAAATTTTTGGGACACTTGAGTCGGAAAAAGGCATATTACCTTATCCGAAAAAACTTGATACCACACACAATTGTCCAGCTCCAAGAAATAAAAAACAACTAAAAGCTTATTTAGGACTAGCATCCTTTTCTCATAAATTCGTACCCCAACAAATGATGAACAGTAATGCATTACTCAACTTGTTGCAAAAAAATAGGCCTTAGTTATGGGATGATAAGTGTCAGGAGGACTTTAATAACATTAAGCAGGCATTAGTCAAGGGCGTTTTATTTCATAGGAAACATGAAAAATCTGATTTTGGTGTGTGTGTGTGTGTGTGTGTGTGTGTGTGTGTGTGTGTGTGTGTGTGTGTGTGTGTGTCAATATGTCAAAAATCAAAACAGTCCAATTTGTCAAAATATATTGAGATACACGCAATAGTCACAATAAACCCTCTAGATTTAGTATCCCTGGACAACACTGTGTGATTAAAAGTATCCGGACACCCCCAAAAACATATGTTTTTCATATTAGATGCATTGTGCTGCCACCTACTGTCAGGTACTCCATATCAGCAACCTCAGTAGTCATTAGACATTGTGAGAGAGGTCTGCGGAACTCGTGGACTTCGAACGTGGTCAGGTGACTGGGTGTCACTTGTGTCATACGTGTGTGCACGAGATTTTCACACTTCTAAACATCCCTAGGTCCACTGTTTCTGATGTGATAGTGAAGTCTGAAACGTGAAGGGACACGTACAGCACAAAAGCGTACAGACCAACCTCGTCTATTCACTGACAGAGACCGCCGGCAGTTAAAGAGGGTCGTAATGTGTAATAGGCAGACGTCTATCCAGACCATCACACAGGAATTTCAAACTGCATCGGGATCCACTGTAAATACTATGATTGATGTGTGGGAGGTGAGAAAACTTAGATTTCATGGTTGAGCGGCTGCTCATGAGCCACACATCATGCCGGTAAATGCCAAACGACACCTCGTTTGGTGTAAGGAGCGTAAACATTGGACTATTGAACAGTGGAAAAACATTGTGTTGAGTGACGAATCACGGTACACAATGTGGCGATCTGATGGCAGGGTGTGGGTATGGTGAATGCCCGGGGAACGTCATCTGCCTGCGTGTGTAACCCCAACAGTAAAATTCAGAGACTGGTTTATTAGGACATGCACCCCTCACAAACACACTCGATGGGTAGAATACATAACTTCTTTCATGCAAGTTTTTAATAACTTTCCACATTTTTCAATAGGTTTCACACCCAATGAATTGATGTTCCAGACTAAACAAACAAATGAGTGGGCGTCGCCCATACCAAAAGTATCCACTACAGAAATGACACTAAAAGACAATCAAACAAGCCATGGTTACACTAGAAAAAAAGGGTTGAGTATAGAAAGAAAATGTATAATAAGAAACTGAAATGTGTTAGACAGTTTTTTGAAGGGCAACGAGTCCTCGTACAGACACACCCTAAATCGACGAAATTTGACAAACTGAATAAGAAGTGGCACTTACTCTATTCAGAACCGTATATAATTTCCAAAATACCATACCCTCGTACGTACATATTAACCCATGAGAAAACAGGGAGAGAGAAGGATCTCCATCCTCGTAAAGATATAAAAGCTTTTATAGAACGATGAAAGTAGGTAGTGTTTTTTTTCTGTCACAAGATAATTGTATGTAGTGTATATAACTCTTTAAGTGTAATTTTTCTTCTGGGGTGTACTTTAAGATAAAGTAATGTGTACAGGCATAAGTAATTCTTTTGATTTGTACACATAAGCATGTAATCAACAGCAATGAGAAGTAGTACACCGCTTCATGCAAAGTGAAAGTATAAACAAAATTAGCTTATGGCTCAGCTGTCCACGCTCAACAATATGCGCTAGTGTCAGTAGCAAGAGAGGAGGCATTGACCTGTGCGCATGCGCAACAGACTGGCAGAAGGTGCAACCAAATAGGAATGCGATATGTACATGTACCTAACTTGAATATGAGCCGGCCGCTGTGGCCGAGCAGTTCTAGGTGCTTCAGTCCGGAACTGTGCTGCTGCTATGGTCGCAGGTTCGAATCCTGCCTCGCGCATGGATGTGTGTGATGTCCTTAGGTTAGTTAGGTTTAAGCCGTTCTAAGTCTAGGGGACTGATGACCTCAGATGTTAAGTCCCATAGTGCTTAGAGCCATTTGAACCTTAAATACAAAGTAAACAGAAGTACCAGTACTAAGGAACTGCATCTACTATCTAAGAACTAAGGAACCTATTGATATATGTAATATATGTACACATAACTTTAATTAAATACTAAGCTATATACAACATATTTACAAGCCAAAGGAAGCATTATGGAAAAATATAAGAGGCGTGTAAGCTAAGGAGAAATGGCAAAATACCATTAGAAATGTCAAATAATTTTCTTTGCAGGGTAATGATCATAATGGGTAACAGAATAAATGAATATCTATGAATTTAAACAAAGTATGGAAATCTCTGTAGATGGATGTAATGACCAAATGTATCAGTGGCCACCGAGCTACGTAATGCAATTAAAGTTTGTTTTAAGTTCTTGTCTTTCAGCGACCAATGCACCGTCACACTGCAGAAGATGAGAATTACGTCAAGAGTAGCAAGCACCAAGAAAAGAAACGAGCTGCAGCTCGAGTAAACAATTTAGTTATAAGGATATTTATACAAAGGTCATAAGGCAAATGAAAAATGAAAATATGCATCATCGCAGTATATCTCTGTGACATTTACCAGTATCTGTTTGCTGCAGACTACACATAAACATTTAAGCATGTGATCTTACAAAATCCAATTAATTTTTGTCGTGTCACATGAAAGCTTAAATATTGACATTTCCAGGTATTCAAGGAAGGTAAGTCCATGATGGCTGAAACTTCTTCACATTTCACACTAAGCTCCTCGTGAATTGAAGTAGACAGCACTAGTTCATAAAGAAACAACATGATACTGTTGTTGTTGTGGTCTTCAGTCCTGAGACTGGTTTGATACAGCTGTCCATGCTACTCTATCCTGTGCAAGCTTCTTCATATACGGTAGAGCTGCATGCCCTCGGGAAAAATTACAGCTGTAATTTCCCCTTGCTTTCAACCATTCGCAGTACCAACACAGCAAGGCTGTTTTGGTTGGTGTTACAAGGCCAGATCAGTCAATCATCCAGACTGTTGCCCCTGCAACTACTGAAAAGGCTGCTGCCCGTCTTCAGGAACCACACGTTTGTCTGTCCTCTCAACAGATACCCCCCCCCCCCCCACCCCCCCCGGTTGTGGTTGCACCTACGGTACGGCTATCTGTATCGCTGAGGCACGCAAGCCTCCCCACCAACGGCGAGGTCCATGGTTCAATGGGGAGGGAACATGATACTATGTGAATGATTAGTCAGTACACATTATTCCCATGAAATAAAAGTTTCCTTGGCCAATAGTTTATGTTGTATGAGTAACATTTCCTCATAAATCCTTGAACCAGTAGATGAGTATTTTCTTTCTTCCCAAACAAAAAAAGGAGGCGGTGCCAAGTTTAGTTAGGTTAGCAATGCGTAATGTTTTAGTCCTATTTTGAATGTTTTTCCTTCCTGTACCTAAGGAAGAAATAAGCTCCCATATGTTATAAGAGCCTATCTATAAAATGAAGTATAAATATATCATATGCTTGTATTGTACTATAACAATGTATTATGTAATTAATTTGTATATGTGATGTGAACAAAGATAAGTTAAAACTTACAAACAAACTGTAGTAACAGAACCCAGTTAATGGAAAATTTATGATGTTTTAAAACTTAGGAAATCTATGTTCGTAACATAAGTGATGGATGGAATGTTATCCATAGGTATAAGCTGTGTCATGTTATGAATAACTCAATACTTGTATGAATTTTCATTGTAAACCAAACTCCATGTGAAGGGATGAACTTCAAAGACAAGCAATTTATACAATGTTTTGGTCGGCTATATGTGTCTTTCAACAAGTAGATGGTCAAGTGTGGTGACATTAACATACGTGTGCAACGAAATAATTTCTGAGTATTATGGCTCACAACATGTGATACATTAGTAAGTGAAATATAGTTGTTTGAGCCAGTACTTACCTCGTCAACAGATGCTGTTAGCCAGAGTCTGCTGAAAATGCGAGTATGATGGGTAATAATGATGCCCAGGCCGTAAAAATGGAGATCTGCCACAGCATCCGATTTTGAACAATAAGCACACACCCACCGCACCCAGAATGAAGACAAACGCCACAGCAATTCTTTAATACTCAGGTGAAAGTGTGACACTAAATGTGAAATCGACACTAAGAAAATCAGTGCACGCACATGCGACGGTAGCAACTAACATGTTGGCCATTAACGACTAGTGGTTAACCGCCAAACCTGATAGGGCGCAAGTGCGAAACCCGGCAGTGAGGCTGAAGCAAACTGTGAACATTGTTGTCAGCGCGCTAAATTCAGATATGTAATGAACCATCATATTATGTAAATAATCTTTCAATTTCTTGTAGAACTTTAACATACAAAGGATAAGCTAGCATATCCGTTCCACTAAATAAAAGAGAGCCGACAAATAAAGGGCATCAACCCCTATTGGCAAATGTAAATGTAAATATGTACATGCAAATACGCCGTGCATCTCCGTACCATGTCTGTGTACAGTGTGGGGGCAATTGCGTAGGTACATGGTGAAAGACCCCCTGTATTGGCTAAGGTTAAAATTTATTTATTTAAAAAAAAAATTGAAACAGCAATCGACCATAAGTGTCAGCAAAGACATCAATTATGAATGCGCAGTAAGGTGCAGACAAATGAAAAAAAAAAAAAATCATCATTCATTTTTCTTTGTGTGTGATTTTGTTTTTTCTCTTGTGTATGTGGAAGAATGGTTAAGATGCATTGCTTACAGTATGAAGTATTAAGAGTGTTATGTATTATTTGTGTGTACGGATAAGAGGATACTTAACAGCAGTATTAAGTATTTTTATTGAAGTTAAGTGGAGCCAAGTAAGGAGGATTTTCTTCATTTTTTGATGTGCACTGGTGTCCTTGAATTCGGCTGCCTTCATCTGCAATTGAAATATAAGAGAAGAAATCCGAATAGCCTAAATTTATACTAGCAGAACATTTTTAATAATGCTATTCTATTACCATTTAAATTTTTTCTATTCACTCATATGTTTCTTTTTTCATTATTATAACATGAGTGGAGAGAAGCATAGTTGCCAGCATGAGCTGGGTGCATCAGCAATTGACTGCGTGAACAGCAAGCCATGCAAGCTGGCCGATCTGCGATCTTTCTTAGTGGACTGTAAAGAAACTATCAGCTAAAAACATCGGATTCTCAAACATCTTATAGGTTAATTCATCAGATTCATGATAAACTGCATATCATTTCGTTAATGCTCGTAGTTATTGTGATATTTCAGTATTCCTGCAAGAAATTCTTAAAGTATGCTGTGAAAAATAAGGGTTGCTGTGAATTTGCATTCTGTGTGTGTTGCCTCATATGAAGTGTAGAAACATACTGAATTACTATTTAAACTTGGGGGGATCTGTTTGCAGTCTCGAGAAAATGGAATGTATATAAACCACTCTTGTCATGAAAGCACATGCCAGCGAAAAAGCCGGAAACAAATAGTTATAAATCCCACTTATCAAATAAACTGTTTGAGGTATCAAAACAAAATTTTAGCAAATGATAGCACTTAAAAGGCAGATTATTTTGCCTTATGATCAATATGTGAAACTTTCATATCCACTGTGATAATAGAACAACTAAAGATTCTTTTCAGTGAAATAACATAATTTTTAAAGACCATCAAAAGCTGGCGAAATGAGAACTGTTGTGACATTTGTGACAGTATAAATGAAGTTATGCGTTTATTTTATTCTGAGAATGGGCTGTTTCATAAACTACTGACCTGACTTAGCCTCATTTACTAGTTTAATAACGCACTGTTTCATGAGTCTGTCGCAATTTCAACTGCATTAGAATGTTAGTGAGATGGATATTTGTAAACTATGCTTTATTTTGAGAAAAAAAAGTAGACTTTAACATGGCAACAAGGGCAGGTATGTGTTACTCAAAACTCATCACAGTCTTCGTGAATCCGTCCCTCAACTATCTTTTTGGTGTGGCTGACAACTTGAGACCTGTACTGTGGTTCAGCATTTCAAGTGGCTTCATTTTTCAGCATTTTAGCCTCACTGAGTGTATTATCAGTTGGATTTACACAAGTGTGATACAGGCGAACCCTGATTAAACTATGTCCTTTAGCATCAGTCAGTTTGTCGACCTGGTACCGTAGGGTTTTTGGCTTGTAGAACACTTCAAGTCCCATTAACTTTACCTTATACATGCTATGCTCAACTTTATCCAGTGGAACATTTCTTTGTACCCAGAGCGAAATATCCACTTTCATCCACTGGATTTTTGTAGCTTTATCCATCACAACAGAGTGGTATTGCGCAATGTCCATTATTATTGTTGAATTCAGAGGAATATTTTGCAGCAGAACATTATTTTCAAAGCCATTGAATGTGAATCTTTTGTTTTCAGACGTGGTGCACTGTTTTAATTAATACAAATCCAACACAAAACACTTGTTCACATTACCTGATGATGGCATAACACTTCAGTGCCAGAAAATACCATGCTCCAACGAAAGATGGCAAATGTAGATGCTTCTATTGCGTGACACAGCGTGGTGATGTTTATCCACGGTGTGACAACAGAGGTGCTTTACCAACAGCAGCGCTGGTGACGTGGTGGGGAAAGCCTGTTTGCCATTGGTGTTACCTGGGCAACGGCATTATGTTCCCTCCGCTGAGCCAAACATCAAAAGTCACAACTAATTTTAAATGGACTATAATGAGGAGAAGACCCAGGTTCGCGTCCCAGCCTTGGTACAAAGTTCCTTTTGTTACCTTAGTCTAGATATACATCATAGATGTTTGAGAATTGATAAGTTCTTTAGAACCGTATAGTTTCATTTTGTTCCATGATTATTTATATAACAATTAGCTAAGTACCTACTGGTGTTTTTCCTTGTATGCAGAACAGATGGATACATGTACTCAGCTGGTGCAATAAGAATACCCAGTTTTTGAAAATAGTTCTTTAGTATGAGTCTGACTAATTCTTTAAGTTATTATTCTTATGGTCGTTTTCTACAGTTTCAAAACTGTGTCTTGTGTTTTCTTCTTTTTCCTCCTCCCCCTCCCTTTTTTCTCAGAAAAAGAGTTCCATGGCTAAGAATTGATTTTATGAAGTAATAGTGTGTCACCACAAGTCATTGGCTGTTACAAACTTCTCCTAGAACCCTAAGAGCATAACATTCTGAAGACTTTTTTTTTTTTTTGCAAGTACCTTTGTGTGTTCATCATAAAAGACTTCTTGTTTCTTACGCTATATGTAGGTTCATCATGTTTGTCCAGTATGAGAGATTGTACTCCCTCTTTGTGCAGAAGTGCATGCTGATTGCTTTTTTTATGTTCAGTTAATTTATCACATACTTCTCACTTGTAAACATCATTGAGCATTTCATTTGCCTTCTCAGTTTGGATTAACTGACAGAGGGATTCCTGACTAGAAATGGAGAAAAAACCACATGTGTCCAGAACTGCATCATTGCCACAGTAGATGGTGCTGACAAATGAAAGTTCATCATGTGCCATGTGTTCCTTGTGGATTGCAGGTGATAGGTATAGTAAGGGTTGGCTGTAACTCATTACTCATATCTCTCACGATTGATTCAGTTGTTTTTGGGAATACTGGCAATAATGAAACTGGCCTGTAGTTTTCTAGTTTTCTATACTTTTTGCATTACATTTCTTTAGTAAGGGTAGAACTTACGTATTTTTTAGGTACTCTGGAAAAAATACCTCACATGAACAACACATTTATTCTGACTTATTATTTTTTTAATTTCTGTATTGTCTTCCTGATTTCAGGTTCTGTTATGGAAAACACCACTATATACACACACACTTACTTACTTATCGCGAATGGACCCAGAAGGATCACGCAAAGCTTTCTGACGTCGTTTCTTCCATACTTCTTTCATTCGTTCTCCATGTTTTCTTTTTCTTTCTTCTGTCCATTTTGTTCCTGGTCTCTTTAGTGCTTCCTTCTCCGACAATACAATCCACTTTTCCACCTTATTTCTAAAAGTTTTTCTATCTTTGACATCTTTAAGTTCAATATTTGCTTTTTGTAAATCTAATTTTACTTGGCTAATCCATGGTGTTGTTGATTTGACTTTTTCTATGTAAGTGAGAATTCTGTTGGTGAGTCGTGTGGGGGGAAGTCTAGTGACATGTCCATAAAATTTTAATCTTCGCCTTCTTATGTCTGCTGCCAGGTTTGATATAGTTTCTGTGGTTCTTCTTGATTGTATCCGGTATCCTTCTTCTGTTAATTTTGGACCTAAAATCTTTCTCATAATTTTGCGTTCTTCTTTTAGTATTTTTTCTAAATCACATTTTGTGTGGAGTGTGAGCGTTTCACTAGCATATAGTGCTGCTGGCTTAATTACTGCGCAGTAGTGTCTGATTTTTGTGTTCGAGGAGATGCATTTTTTATTGTATATTTCATGTGTCATACCATATGCTCTCTTCATTTTCTGTTGTCTGATCTTCTGTGCAACTTTCTCTCCTCCGGTTGGCTCCAAAATTTCACCTAGGTATTTAAAATGTTTTACTCTATTTATTTTTCCATATTTTGTGTTCAAACTGTGTATATGGAATTTCGTACAGAAAAATTCTGTCTTTTGAAACGAAATTTGTAAACCTACTTTATCCGCGCATTCCTTAAGGATCTCTATTTGTTTGGTGGCGATTTCTTCATCATCTGCAAGTATGGCCAAGTCGTCCGCGAATGCTAAACAAGATATCTCCACGTTGTCTTTGGTTCTACCAAGATGGATTGGTTTCCAGTAGGATTGATTTTTTAATTCTTTTTCCCATTCCTTAATGACTTTATCCAGGACTATATTAAACAGAAGTGGAGATAGCCCGTCACCTTGACGTACTCCAGTTTTTATGAGAAAAGGTTCAGAGATTTCTCCCCTGAATTTAACTTTAGATACAGTGTCTGTCAGTGATTCTTTGAGAAGCCTTAGTGTTTTGGAGTCAAGTCCAAGTTCCTCTAAAATGTTAAACAAAGATTGCCGGTCAATTGAGTCATAGGCTTTCTTAAAATCTACAAATGTACAAATTATGGGGGCATTTCTAATTGCTTTGTGTTTTAATATTGTCTTTAAATTAAATATTTGTTCTATGCATGAGCAACCGGGGCGAAAGCCTGCTTGATAATCACCAATTTGGCGTTCCAGCTGCTCTTGTGTTCTTTTCAGCAGGCATGTTGAGAGAATTTTGTAGGTGACTTGTAAAAGTGAGATTCCCCTGTAGTTATTGACATTTGTTCTGTCTCCTTTTTTATGTAACGGGTGAATAAGGGCACATTTCCAATCCTCTGGTAATTTTTCTGTTTCCCATATTTTTGTTATTATTTTTGTGAGCTCTTGCAACATCTTTGGTCCTAGGTTTTTTAATAGCTCTGCAACAATGCCATCTTCGCCAGATGTTCTATTATTTTTTAAGTTTTTAATGTGACATTTGATTTCTTCCTGTGTTGGTGGTAATGAATCCGGTTGAGCGTTGGCACTGATTTCTTTGGGAAACCTTAAACTAGGTTCTGGGCAATTTAGTAGGTTAGAAAAATATTGAGCCAATACTTGACAGTTTTCCTGGTTTGTTAGGGCTAATTTACCATCAGGTTTTCTGAAACATAAATTTTGAGGGATATATCCTCGTATTTTATCTGCGAAAGTTCTGTAGAAGTCTCTTGTATTATAGTTTTGGAAATTTTCTTCTATGGCATCCAGTTGTGCCTTTGTGTACTTCCTTTTTGCTTGCCTAATGGATTTTGAAACCTGTTTTCTAACCTCGTTAAATAAATGTAGACTTTCTTGTGATTTTTTACTGTTATATTCTTGAAATGCCTTTTTTCTCCTTTCCAATGCATTTTCACAGTCTGAATCCCACCAAGGGTGTTTGAATATCTTTTTCAAGGGAATAGTTTCCTTAGCTATTCGCGTGATTTTAGAATGAAATTCTTCCCATGTGTTTGCCTTTTCCTTCTCCCATTCTTCTTTTACTTTAGATTCTTTAATCTTCTTGGTGTCATATTTCTGTATTTCTGTTTTCCTCTGATGACTTCTTCGTGCTGTAAACTTGATTTTAATTCTAGTTAGGTAATGGTCTGAATCAATGTTTGCTCCTCTGCGTACTTGGATGTCGTAAATTTCTTTTTGTACTGGGTATGAAATCGCCACATGATCTATTTGAAACTCGCCAATTTGTTGTATAGGAGATCTCCATGTCTTTTGTTTTCTTGGACATTTTCTTAGAGATGTTGACATTATCTTCAGGTTATTCTGCTTACATAGTTCGACGAGCCTTGTACCATTTTTATTGGTAAATTTATGTGCAGGATATTTGCCTACGGTTTTTTGGTGGATTTTCTCTCTACCAATTTGGGCATTAAAATCGCCGAGTAGAACTTTTGTATCATCTTTTGGAATCTTGGCCATTATATTCTCCAAATTTTCCCAGAACTTTTCTGTTTCTATGGGGTTTTTCTTGTTGTCTCCGTTTGTGGGAGCATGAACATTAACCATTGTGTATGTTTTGTTGGCACATTGTAAGCGCATCGTCATTATCCTATTATTTACGGGAGTAACTTCCTTGATGGAGCTGAGCACGCTCTTGTGTATGATAAACGCCATCCCGAGATGGGGGGCTCCTCTTCCGATTCGTTTATCCTTCTTGCTCTTAAAGATGCGATAGTTGCCATAATCTGATGTTTCTTCATCTGTAAAACGTGTCTCCTGTAAAGCTAGTATTACTATCTTTTGCTTTTCAAGTTCTGTTGTAAGGTTTATAAGTTTTCCTGGTTGGATTAATGTATTTATGTTAAAGGTTCCAATGTATGTAGGTGTTTTAAGTGGAAGTTTGCCAGAGAGCTCCGACTTTCTCTGGTGTAATCGTGTAAGTCCAGGTTCCCCAGAATCCGAATTCCTGGTTGCCATCTGTTGATGGGTGGATTGGTTACCACCTGGGGTAATGTTGTTATTACTTGCACGAGTCATACTTGCTTGTAATCAAGTTGGTCCAGTGTTTCCACTGGGTGTTTAGAACCAGGGATTGTTAGTTCCTGGCGCATTATGACCAGCCACACATTGTGTGAACAGACGCTGACCAGGATGCCGATGGTTCCCACTTCAGACGTGTCCTGGATTTGGGTGTATATATATATATAATAGAGGGAAACATTCCACGTGGGAAAAATATATATAAAAACAAAGATGCTGTAACTTGCCAAACGAGAAAGCGTTGGTATGTTGATAGAGACAATAAAAAACACACACACACACACACACACACACACACACAAATTTCAAGCTTTCGCAACCCACGCAACCCAAGGTTGCTTCATCAGGAAAGAGGGAAGGAGAGGGAAAGATGAAATGAACGAAAGGATGTGGGTTTTAAGGGAGAGGGTAAGGAGTCATTCCAATCCCGGGAGCGGAAAAATATAGGGGAAAAATATTCATTGCAGGTGTTGTATGTGTTTGTTTCAGGAAGATTTTGCTGAAACTTCTCTGAAATTCTAAAGAAATATTCATATGAAAAAATTGCAAATTCCAGAGGACTTATCAGGAATCCACTTCCATCTTTGATTTGTGTGTTACTATATTTGTCTACTCTCTCCAGTTTAGTGCTTCTGCGGGCTGTGGTAGATATACTTACCAATAACAGTTTCTTGCATTCATGGGAGTGTGTTGTACTGTTTCTGTATGCTCTTGAAACTAGTGGCAGTCTGCTGCACCAGCTGTAGTTTCTATTTGCTGTGAAATATAGCTTTTAGGGTCTTGGGGAGGTATAGATCTTACCGAACAATGTTGTTTTACAGGCTGTGGGAAGTGTGCTTACCATCCAAAGTAGATTACCAAAGAGGCTTGCGAAGTATACGTACAACAAAATTAATATTACTTCTGTGGGCTTTGGGAGGCATACTTACCACCAGTTTAGTAGTTTGACAAGGGTTTTGTGAATACTTCTTACACAAGGTTTTGTGAATATTTCTGACCACCTCTGGATGTGCCTGATCACATACCAGGTATTTAAAAACTGCTGTATCAGTCATTTTCTGTTTGTCGTGATATCATTACTGTTGTCACTGGTAAAAGTCAGAGGACATTTTTCCATTTCTACTGTATATATAATTGTGATTTGTATCCACACATTTCTTTATTGTGTTGAAACGAAGTTTTCAGAATTGTTTTCACATTGTTTTAAAAACAATAAAAACACAAAACACTGTTTTTCTTATTTTTTCATGGGTAATACATAGTCATCACTATACTTTTAACACCCACAAAATGGCCATAGAAGATGTATTTGCCATGATAGTTTTTGGTCCTAAATCACAAAAATGGAATTATCAAAAACTATAGTCAATTGATTGCCATTCTGATACGACACAAAAAAATTAGCTTTGCCAAGTCACTACAAAAAATGCACCTTCAAAAAAGTTAATGTTTTATGACATACTGTTCTGCTTTACTTTTATTGTCTTCTTTATACAGGATGTATCATAATTAATGGCATGAATTCACACAGTTGGAGGTATACTATACTAGAAGTGGAAAAAGTCTCAGTAAACATAGGTCCACATACAAATCGTTTGTGAGATAATTGGGATTTTGTGATTACCAATTACTACTGACAAGATTCTCTGTAAACCCCACATGCTGGTCCATTGTGCGGTCTTTGGTTACATTTTCGATATGTGGAGTTGTAAACAGAATAGATATGATAGTATGGTACAGAGCCAGAGTGCCATTCATGTCAGTTAGTTGCGAAGTGTCATTTGTGTTGTAGAAATGTTGATGATAACATAGAACACTACAATAATGAGGAGTATATGGATGTGCATTTCATGTTTGACACGGATAACAGCAATGTGCGGTAGGCTGCATGCTTATACCTAGAAGCATATCCTACCCGAAGACACCCTGAGAGAACAACATTTACAAGGATACGTCAACGCCTCTGAGAAACTGGGAGCTTTGCACATGCTGCGGGAATGGGTAGGTCTGCCTGAATTACACCTGTGTGTGAAGATGTGGTACTGGAAAAAGTCAAACACTCACTAGGAATTTTGACAAGGAAACTTGCTACACAAATTCCTGGAATTAGCCACAGTAGTGTTCGGAGACTAATGCATCACAATGCAGTGTACCCATACCACCTCCAATTTCAGTGTCTTAATGAGGTAGACTTTGGTCCTAGACTAACATTCTGTCAGGGGGTGCACCAGTTTGTACGGAACCACTATGTTTGACAGTAACATTTCCTTTACAGATGAAACAGGGATCACTCATCATAATGGGTTTAAATATCATAATTCTGACTGTAGCCTCAAACTCATATGCTGTGCATGATTCTCTGCATCAATGTATTTCACTTATTATGTAGTTAGTGCTACTAGGTGATCGTCTTAGTGATCCATACATGTTACCAAATGAAACTCAAAGGGTTTCTGCAGCATCATCCCGCAGGGTTTCTTGAGGATGTTCCCTTAGAACAAGATCGCAGGATGTGGGTCTTGTGTGATGGAACACTGGCACATTTTGCTCCTAAGATGAGATCTCACGTGCCAAAGATAGACTGAGCGAGGAGGACCCGTACTGGGGCCTCAAAGATCACCTGATCAGAATACCATAATTTTCTGTGTTTGGGGCCACTCTGGTTAACATGGCTGAAGAATTGGAGCAGACACTTGACAGTGCTTGTCAAGAATGATCCAGGCATGCCTGAAAGGATTCGAAACTCATAGCAGTGACGGGTACAGACCCGCTTTCAGGTAAAAGGACAACACTTTGAATATGTCCTTTAACTATGAGAACGGTCATTTAACAGTTGTCATGTTCATTCAGACCACCTGCACTTCTACCAAAGTATCTGTAATAACTTCTCTTAATTTTTTACAGTTTTGTTACCTTTTCCTAACTAGGATGATGTTTACACAGAATCAAGTCAGTGGTGGTTGGTGACTGTAAAAATGCTATCATCTCTCGAATAGTTCATTTGCAGACCTATGTTTACTGAGACTTTTTTTACTTTTGGTATCATGTACTTTAAACTGTATACATTAATGACATTAATTATGATACACCCAGTATATTATTTTGTCACTGAATGATTTTTCCTGTGTATCTTTTTGTAACTGTGTTAATAATTTAGGAACTAAGGATTAGTGTAGTGCTTCTGCAAAGAAATGAGAAATGTAATTGTCTAGAACGACTTTCTAATACCTGCAGTGATCCATCTGTTACCCTTAGTTGCTGTTGTTGAGGTGGCTACATTTGGAAGTACCTGTTTAAAAAATTAAATTATACAGTGCACAGAATTTAGAGAACTTAGCATTTAAATTGCTTTCCATGTACCCTTCAACCCAGATTTGTTTTGCCAGTGCCCAAGAAAATGTATATAATTTGCATTCTGAGAAGATCCATTTGTAGGCCCACAGATTTATGTGATTTACCAAGCTTGATTACCTAGACTCTCTTCCTGTCTGGTAAGTCTGCCCAGGCCCGGGGTTTTGGGCGACTTTTCCATATTTGTGTGCTGTGGCCATATCTGAGCTGTTCCCTGCCCTAGTCACTACCATTGTTTGAACATCTTTCATTAAACACTTGCACAAAAGACCTAAACCCTCAGTCACCTGATTAAAGTCAGCATTCTGTTATAAAATGCTGTTGACTTGATGTTTTTCACTAAAGTTCCCTTGTGATTGAGGACCTACACCTTTGCCTTCACTTAGAGGAGAGTGCAGTTACTGTTCAAATTCAGGACACACCACAGTAATCTTATGAGGCTGTCAATTGCTTTAGCATGAATTGTAGTAATGGAACAATATGGAAAGTTTACAACTTTAGTCATCTGGAGAAGTCTGCTGTGGACATTCTGGAAAAGTGAGGAACGTCTTATGTCTACAAAGAAGTCAACAAATTTGTTCTCAAAGCTTTTCAAATTCTTTTCAGTGTTTTAATCTATACATAGAAGTGTAAAGAGCTAAGTCACTGGAAATAACTTAAAGAGCAGTTATTGGATTGGGTCACTAAAGCAACCGGAAAATAGGATTTCCATTGTGTGAACTGGTGCTGTCATTTGCATGAAAAATATTTTAGTATATGATCTTTTGTTTGTGAAATTGTGAGCCTACATTCAGGAAGGACATAATGCTCAGAGATAGATTTCAAGAATTTCTCATATTCCTTAATTTCAACTAAAAATGAAACCAAGCTGAATACTTGGTCAAGCCTTAAAAAAAAAAGGGGGGGGGGGGGGGAAGGCATATTGTTGGCAACATCATTGGTTATTTAGTTTAACATTGAGTGATAGCGGTGAAATTAGTACAAAAAGGAAAACTAGGTGCAGTTTTGCCAAAGTGATTCAAAAATAAATAAGATAAATACATCCTCAAATTAGATGAAGTATGTGTGCATAATACATTTTCATAACACTTCCATACAACCAGCCATTAGGCGAGTATGTTGTACTTTCTCGACAAATTTCTAAAATGAAGAAGAAATATGATAATAGACAACTTCTTTACCTTTCTTCACGTAGCTGTGAAGATGTACGAGAAGAAAATTTTGTTGCTGAGAACAATAAACCACATTATTTGAGAGTCCAGATGGCATGAAACAGCCCAGTGCTGAAATGTACTCATCATCCTGCAATAGTTTAGCATCAGGGAATCAAGGAATGAAGGATCAAAATATCTTCCAAGTACTTTTCATGCTTTTTACCAGCACACAAAGTAAGGAAAAAAAGACTGTAATTTCCTGTAAAAGCACATTGTTTGGTGTCAACATGACTGATAAAATGACAGTTGACTGTATTATAAGGAATGCATGTGCGAGATGGCAACTGGACGTCTTCTGTATCTTGGGCATGGTGCTAATAAATGCACGGGTCGTCTGAAAGAAAGAGGGAGAAGGAAATAGTTAATTATGTACTCAGTAAGTGCACATTGTGAAGATGCTGCAGAAAGGCAAATGAAGAAGAGGAAGAAGTATTATTTTATTTATAGCTGTTATTTTTCAGCAACTGTAGTATGTACAGGGTGCAGCAGTGTTCATAGCGTAATTTGACTTGCGTAGTATGATGACATAGTGCAAGAATGCGCGCCAGCTCGTGCCGCATTCGTGTACTAATGAGCAGCCATTTTGAGTGTGACAGTGATCTGGAGCAGTGGAATGCACAGCATCGTGCCTTTGCTGTTGAAAGTTATTTCAAGAATAAGGACTCTGTTATTGCTACCCAACATTTCAACTTGGGACGTCATGGGAAAGTTCCATATGGATGGACCGTTGTGAGGTGGGTATGTGCATTTCGAACAACGGGTTCTGTTTGCAATGGCAAACCAGAAAGAAGTGAAAGAACTGTGCAGACACTAGAAGCTGTGGAAAATGTTCATTCTGCACTATTGTGTATCCCAAGAAGATCTGCTCGTAAACTGTGCATATGTCTGATCGCTCATTCAGGAGAATATGGCACAAAGATCTCCATTTTCACCCATATAAGCTGCAGATTGTTCAGGAAATTAGGCCTCGCGATTGGGTTTCACGCGAAACATTCTGCTTAACCATGCGTGATCTCCTTCACCAAAAGCCACAAATGTTGCACACCATCCTTATGTCAGATGAAGCTCATTTTGAGTTATGTGGTTCAGTGAATAAACAGAATATGCATTCCAGAATGAGATTTTCACTCTGGGTAGCTCAGTTGGTAGAGCACTTGCCTGCGAAAGACAAAGGTCCCGAGTTCGAGTCTCAGTCTGGCACACAGTTTTAATCTGCCAGGAAGTTTCATATCAACGTACACTCCGCTGCAGAGTGAAAATCTCATTCTGGAAACATCCCCCAGGCTGTGGCTAAGCCATGTCTCCGCAATATCCTTTCTTTCAGGAGTGCCAGTTCTGCAAGGTTCGCAGGAGAGCTTCTATTAAGTTTGGAAGGTAGGAGATGAGGTACTGGCAAAAGTAAAGCTGTGAGGACGGGGTGTGAGTCGTGCTTGGATAGCTCAGTTGGTAGGGCACTTGCCCGCGAAAGGTAAAGGTTCCGAGTTCGAGTCTCGGTCCGGCACACAGTTTTAATCTGCCAGGAAGTTTCAGAATATGCATTATTGGAGTGATGTAAACCCGCATGAACTGCATATCAAGCCCTTGCACAGTTCTCATGTCACAGCGTGGTGTGGAGTTGCTTCCTTTGGGATTATTGGCCCTTACTTCTTTGAGGATGACAGTGGTGTGGCTGTAACTGTCATCACTGAATGCTACCTAAAGATGCTGCAAGACTTCGTTCTTCCCCAATTTGGTATGGTTGATGTGGATGTGGAACAATTATAGTATCAACAACATGGAGAAACCTTGTATACAGCCAGAATTTGCATGGATTTCTTGCAACAGGCATTTCCCAGTAGAGTAATTTCCCATTTGGTAACATTTCCTGGCCGCCTCGCCCACCTGACCTTACATGTGCAGACTTTTTCCTTTGGGGCTACCTGAAGCAACAAGTGTTTCAAACATGTTGTGCCACCATTCCTGAGTTGAAGGATCGCATCAGAACTGCTGTCGGCAATGTCCCAGGGAATACATTATGCTGAGTTATGGAAAGCTTCGAACGCCGCCTAGATGAAAGTGTTGTGCAGAGAGGGCATCATTTGACAGGTGTCATATTCAAAAAGTAATCCACGCAGTGGACAATGACTTACACATTAGTAAATGGCATACCTTTAGCTATTAATTGACATAAGAAGTAATAAATAAATTACAGTTACTGCCTGATGGTGTGTTTTTAAAATCTTACTATAAATGCTGCCACACCCTGTATTTCAAAATAAAATTCAGACATCACTTGCAAATATATTTTAAGCAAAATAAAAATATATTTGCAACAGATGACTGAATTTTATTCTGAAAAAGAAGAAGTGCCATATCAGCTTCTACAAAAGCAAAAAATTCAGTGAACTGTGTGTCAAGTGCAGCGTGTAAAATATAATTCTTTGTATAAACTGTTTTGTTCAGGATGAGCTGTGGTGTGGTGAGGGGTCATGACATGCAAGCAGGGGACTGATACTAATAGCCATAATTCAGTAAAATGTCCCTGTCTTTATCCTCATCAAGCTATGTACATACACGTACACACTCAAGGCCTCGGCTGCACACCAAATTAAAGCAGTGCGGACATCACTGGCGGGGATGAAAACGTGATCAATAGCTTTGATTTCGCATATACAACTTTTATTCACTACCAGTGGCACCACATGGAGTCAGACGATATGGGAATGTATGTACTCAGTGCTGCAAGGTGAACACTCTCACACCCTACCTCTGTGGGGCCTTACAACAGTGACACAATTGAACTGTGTTGTAAAGACAAGTGCTAAAACATGCTTCTAAATAAATAGTATGTTTAACAGATGCCATGTTCATTCTAAATCAGAAATTATATTAAAATTGCAATGTATAGTTATTTCAGATATGATGTCATACTGCATACCGGATAAAAATTTATAATGTAATATTAAAATAAAAATAATCACAAAGGTAGTTATTACTGTATTTCTGAAACTAGACATCTGCTGGCTCCATGACAAAAATAAATATGCTGTGATTCATTACTCCATAACATGAACACTGCTTGCCTGCAGTCCAATGATGGTATTGTTTGCACTGCTCTCTGTTACAGTGAGAATTTGTTCTTGCGATTAGTAACTTCTGGGAGCACCACAAACATGAAAAAAGTCCAGTCACCATCATTAATCATTCCCTCAAGTTAAGAACAGAACTGTTGACAACACTAGTCTGCATGTCATCATCTAGTTTAGCAATATCTGATGTACTTACTAAGTCTGTAAGAAGAGTGTGGCTTAAATCTCTACCCGACCATTCTCATTTAGCTCCTCTGCAGTTATCCCTAAAGCATGTTATGGGGTGGTTCCTCCAAAAATGGTTCCTCCTTGATAGTTTTCAATACTTGTGTTTCAACTACTTTGTTTCTTCTGTTTGTTTGTCAACCCTCTTCGTGCTTCAATGCTCATAATTATATACTTCTCTATCCCTTCTGTCATGCTGCATTTCTCATTGCGTGTAACTCCTCTGGACACAATAATCTTTATTGGGGATAGTTTTTTCCTGTTGTTTGACATTTTTATTTAAAATTTTGTAATGCCTGTCTTTGCAACACTTTCACTCTTCCTCCACCATCTGTAGTGTGTTTAATCTCAGTTTTGTACCACTCCGTAACTCCCTTTCTCCTTCTAGATGTTTGATGTGCCCAGTCTTTTTCTCACACTGAGTCCAATATCTTATGCTTCGTGTATTGTATTGTACTCATCATGCTGCCTTCACTCATCATACTCCCTTCTCTCATCATCTTTGTTCAATTCTGCCATTCTTGTGCAGGATTTCTTCTCTGTTGCACTTGTTGAAGATTAATTTTTATCTAGGACCTACACATATTCTGACAACAGCACTAAAAACGTCTGCCCTGGCAGTCTAGTAAATACTGGTATCTGTAGCTAAATTTTCCTTATAGTCACTTAATAGCCACAATTTTTGTATTGCAGAAATAGTCTGTAGGTTCAGTGTTCAATGGCATGTAAGTTTTAGCATTTTTCAAATATGTACAGTGTCTTTCGCCTGCTATAAGCAAATGTGTATGTGTAAACAATACAGTACCATGCATCTGAAAAGACCCAAATTAAACTATATATAGGTAATCTAATACACACTGGATGTAAGTGCTACTCTGCAATGAAGAGGTTGGCACAGGAGAGGAGGTCATGCCAGGGTGCATAAAACCTCTCAGAATACTGACTGCAAAAAATATCCCTACCTAACAGGGTAACCTAGTTGAAAGGGCATATAAAGGAAAGTGCATTCCCCTTTGAATAGAACTTAATAGTGTTTGTGCTTTGTCATGTGTATTGGATATAAGAAATTTTTAGTAGTTACACATAGATTTTAAGTTTACTGTTCTGGCTTCTTAAATTTTATCAATTTCACATTGTTTTGGATTCACTTCGCAAATCCATACACCCAAATGCTTCTACTATACGAGGGGCGTTTGAAAAGTCCATGAAAAAGTTCAAGAGATGGCACGTATTGAGATCATGTTTAGTTAGTAGCATCTTTGGAAAGAACACACACCAAGTTTCAGCCATATTGGTCTATTTCTTTGTGTTTGGTATTTGTGTGGATCAAGGAAGTCGAGTGATTGTCAAGAAATGTACGAAGAAGAATTTCGTGTGGTGATTAAACATTACTTTATGAAATGCAAAACTCCTCAGGAGACTAAAGAGAAGCTTGATAAACATTAAGGTGACTCTGCACCTTCGATTAGAACAGTTTATAAGTGGTTTCAAAATTTTCGGAGTGGCCATATGGGCACAAGTGATGCTGAACGTTCTGGACACCCTGTGGAGGTTATGACTCCAGAAATCATTGATAAAATCCATGATATGGTGATGGATGCCAGAAGAGTTAAGGTTCGTGAGATTGCTAGTGCTGTGGGCATCCAAAATGAATGAGTACATAATATTTTGCATAAACATTTGGACATGAGAAAGCCATCCGCAAGATGGGTTCCGCGATTGCTCACGCTTGACCAAAAATTGAATCATGTGAAGTTTTGCAAGGATGGTTTGCAGCTGATCAGGAAGAATCTGCAGGACTTTAAGGGTTGTTTCGTCACTGTGGATGAAACATGGATACATTACTATACTCCTGAGACCAAAAAACAATCTAAATAATGGGTTGCCAAGGGAGTATCCGCACCAAAAAAGGCAAAGACTATTCCTTTGGCCAGAAAGGTTATGGTGACAGTCTTTTGGGATTCACAAGGGATGACCCTCATCGACTATATGGAAAAGGGTAAAACTATTACAGGTGCATATTATTCATCATTATTGGACCATTTGAAAACTGAGCTGCAAGAAAAACGTCAGCAATTAGACTGCAAAAAAGTCCTTTTCCATCAGGACACGAGCACACACCTCAGCAGTTGTGGTTGAAAAATTAATGGAAATAGGATTCCAACTCATTTCACATTCACCCAACTCCAGACTTGACTCCCTCGGACTACTACTTGTTGCCCAATTTGAAGAAATGGCTGACAGGACAAAGATTTTATTCAAACGAGGAGGTAATTGCAGCAACTAATAGCTATTTTGCAGACTTGGACAATTCATATTATTCGGAAGGGATCAACAAATTAGAACAGTGTTGGATGAAGTGTATAAGTCTAAAAGAAGACTATGTCAAAAATTAAAAAGGTTTAGCCCAAACACGTAAGTAGTTTTTATTTTTGCACGGACTTTTCAAACGCCCCTCGTATGTATATATTTTGTATAGCTACCATAAACTGGGAAGTATGATTTCCATCTTGTCACTACAAAACTGCTAACAAAAGCAAGAACCAAATGTTTTTGTTTATGCTGGGCATGGATAACAGAAAAGAGTGTGTCATGTTAAATGTATATCCAACAAAACAACATTTTACGGTGTATCACAGATACCAATATCGATTTTGCTTTTGTTCTTGCTATATACAGGGTGTTCATTTTAACCAAAGACATTGAAATATTTCAAAAACTACACCTCATCACAAAAAAATTATAATTTCAATTTGTTTGCTTCGGGAGGGGGAACATCGAAAGATACCACACTTTTGACCCGCCACCCTATCACTTCTGTGGTTGCAGGGGCCAACCTTGAAATCTTGAGGGGAGCCCCTATTTTTTATTACAGATTACAATCTATATGGCAAAATCTATATATGTTTCATGTGAAGCATTATCTTTGTTTCGCCACAGATGGTGCGGTAATCGGAGGATTAGAAATGGGTATACAGTTGTAATTTATGACATGCTACTCAATGGCCCTTGAACATCCAATGGTACATGGGACCCACCACCATGCTGCAAGGCTAGGACAGGCCAGTATTTCATAACTTCAGATTCGAAACCCCATTTGTAATGTTGTATTCCTCTGACATATCGAACTGGGGACTACTCGATGTACCAACATGTCCATGTAGTGAACTACAATGTATCATAACAGGTAGTGCACTGCGATTGGAGCTTACATATCATGCAGACATAGAATGGATAGTGGCTCCAAACATTATAGTACTTGTGAAGCATTTATTGCCTACACGTCCACCTGTCATCTGGGGAACAGACATGTAAATGGATGATGAATGTTGCAACCACAGAAGGAAAAAAAAATTGAAATAATCCTGATTTATGGGGAATGTAGGCAAAACGTTGAGGCTGCTGTTGTATTTTATGCGAGCATAAAACTTGCTCTTGTTCTTTCTTTTACAAGGTTGTGAACACCTTTATGTCTGATGGCAGTGTACAGACCAGCAAAAGGAAACAAAGCAAATGTGTTACAGGAGAAGCTAATGAAATAGCTGTATTAGCAGCAGTGTACCACAACCCATGGATAAGCATCTGGCAATTACAGTGGGATTCTGGTGTATCCTTTGGCAGTATTGTCACAATATTGCGTCATCATAAGCATCATCCATATCACATGTCACTGCATCAAGAATTTCATGGCGCTGATTTCCATAACCAGGTAGTATTTTGTGAATGGGCGCATCAGCAAATGCAAATGACCCTCTAAGTTCTTTACTGAGATACTATTTTCTCAAGAGTCTACATTCAGAAACCAGGGTAGCATTAGTCCATTAAATTTTGGGTATGCAGCTGCGCAAATAAAATTTCTTCCACAAATTTTATTTGCGCGGCTGCATGCCCAAAATTTAATCGACTGTTTATTATACCATGGAAAGTTGAAAATGCACAGGGTAGCATTAACTGACATAACATGCATTACTGGAGTGTAGACAATCCCCACTTGTCATGGCAAGTTGACCATCAACATCCTTGGTTGGTTAACATATGGTGTGGCATCATAGGTAACAAACTCACTTGTCCGTATTTTATTAACAGCACGTTGAATGAACACAAATATCAAATCCAGGATGTTGCCCTGGACATTCGACAACATATGTCATTTCAGCATGACAGTTGCCCAGCGCATTACGCTACTGAAGCACAGGAAGTATTGGACCATTTTTACTCTTGTTGGTGGCTCAGCAGAGGTGACCCTATTAACTGGCCCATTAGGTTGCTGGATTTGATGTTGCCACATTTCTCTCTGTGAGGATATTTAAAAGATAAGGTGTACCAGCAAGTGCCAAAATGCTGCGGAGATATGGCCGACTACATCGGAAAGTCTGTGCTTCTATCCTGCGTATGGTCATTTGAAAAGTAGATCAGTAAGTGTATCGAGGTTGACAGTACTACATTTGAACACATACTCTAATTGGAAAAGTAGATTAGATTCAGTTTTTGTTCCATAGACCCATAAAAGAAATGATTCTCATGGGTGTGGAGCATGTCAGAAAGTATAACATAAAAACATAAAACATTTAAATATAATACTAAATATCCTGATCATTTGTCAACAGGTTCTGAAAATAGGTGAATACATTACAGTAAACTGGAAATGCTAATATTTACAGAATTAATACACTGTCAAAATGAAACATTGTTATGCACTTTTAATAGGTTCATCATACACAAAATACCCAATCTTGACTATTGTGACCAAGTGCTGCAAAAACTGAAATCTAACAGGCATTTTTACTTAAGCTGGTCTAACAGTCCCTGTTAAGATATTCATCTATGGAGTAGGAGGAGTTGCCTGTCAAGAAGTCTTTCAGACTCTGTTTAAACCATGCTTTATCTTAAATCAAGTTTCTAATGGTAGCTGGAAATTCACTGAAAATGTGTCTTCATGAATATTGGACCCCTTTTTGGATCAAGATAAGTGATTTTAGGTCTTTAAGTAGATTGTTCTTATTTCTAGTATTTACACTATGTATGGGTTGGAAATAGAGATATATTACCTGCAACAAATTTCATTAAGGAATAAATATACTGTGTAGCAGCAGTTAGAATACAAAGTCCCCTGTTCAATATGTCAGAGGAATACAGTGATGTGATGATGTGAATGGGGTTTGCAATTCGAAGTTATGAAATACTGGCTTGTGTTACCCCCCTGTAGCATGGAGGTGAGGTCCCATGTGTCATTGGATATTCAAGGGCATTGAGTTGTATGTCATAAATTACGATTGTGTTCCCATTTCCATATTCTCCCATCACAGTGCCATCTGTGGTGAAACAAAGAAAATGCTTCAGACAAAAAATATTTAGACTTTGCCATAGAATCATAATCTGCAATAAAAAATGGGGTGGGCTAGGATATCATTAGAGCCCCTCTCTGAGACAAACAAATTGGAATTATGACTTTTTTTTGATCCAATGTGTAGTTTTCAAGATATTTCAATGTCTTCTGTTAAAATGAACACCCTGTATATAAATTAGCTGTCATTATGTAAATATAATATGCATTGTACATCAAGAAAACAACACTGATGACACAAGTGTTACAATCAATGTAACTGGATAGATAAAAGATCTTCTCACCAAACAGTGGCTGAAGAAAACCTACATAATGGTTAAGTAAATGTGCAAGCTTTTGGAGATTCGGAGATAGTGGCTCCTTCTAGCAGAAGAGTTGAAGAGGAAGGAAGAGGAATGAAGGAAAAGAACTATCGACGCTTAGGAAATGGAAAGCATTTGGAGAAGTCACCCAGAACACCAGGACAGGGAAAACTTACCGGATAGGGTGAGAAGGGAAAGCCATTACCAAACTGTGGCCAGGAACAAACTTGACCCCACAGTGGCTCAACATGCTGCTAAGCACAACATGCTTCAGTTCAACAGCTGCTTTGCAACCCGTGCCATGTGGATCCTTCTCTCCAGCAGTGGCATCTCTGAACTACAATGAGTGCTATCCTTGCAACACATCCTCTGCTCTTGTAATCCTCCTTACCTTAATCTCAATCTCTACTAACCCACTGTCCCCACACTTCTACCCTACATAGAGAAACAGAGAGAGAGAGAGAGAGAGAGAGAGAGAGAGAGAGAGAGAGAGAGTATACTCTAGGTCATTAAAAGATTGGTTCTGAAAGCTGGCAAGTTTTCATTCTCTTTTGTATGTGTCTATCGATGACTCAACACTTCTGCTGTTCGGTGAGTAGCCTTCTTTAATAGTAAGTTTTTTACAGTCTTCCAGAACTTTCCTTACTATGAATTTTTTTCTTCAGTTTGTGTCACAGTTGCATTTCAGAATTTTTATTTGCAGTGACTAGTTTTGAACTACATTGTCCATTCTCAAACAAAGACAGTAAAGGAAATTAATTTAGTGTCTTCCATCAAAACACTGGGTACCTCATGAATAAAAATGGTAAACCTACGTTCATTCAGGAAAATGAAAAGATAGATGGAAGTTTAGCAGACCTGTGCATATCGAAACATCACATGGAAATCACTGAAACTGAACAGATTCATCTTGACGGATACGAGCTAATGTCATACTACTGTAGAGCCAATAAAAATTACAGGGGAGTTGCTGTAATGCAAAAAGTGGTGTTAAGTTCCAGACTCTTCGGATGAAGGAATATTATGTTGACCAGCTTTTTGAATGCTTTGCCTCAATAGTGGATCAGAAAATAAAAAAGCTTGTACTCAGGACTGACAATTCACAGTAGACTGGTAGGAAGGATCTGAAGATTCAAAAAGCAGCTAGAAACTGTTTTAATAAGTTTATGCAGTCTTAACTGGAAAATCGTTGTTAGTGGAGACTTTAACACGAGTTTTTGTCAGATCATTCTGCCAGAGGGTGCCTATTGTTGATGAGGTCCAGCTTTGGGTTATTTTCCACATTAAAGTTCCCTAAGATTGAAGGGCATAGTGCAACAGCTATTGACGATTTGTTTTTAGAACCAACAAACTGCAGTGATTTAGTTGTAAAACCAGTTGTCAATGGTTATCTGGCCATGATGATCAAATATTAACAATAAAATTTACCTACCATTTAGGTAAAGATTGAAGAAGAAAAGTATTGTATTACAAAATCATAAACAATTGTTTGATCATAGTGTTTTGAGATGAATTACAGGAAGAACGCAGGGGAGAAATTTATAAAGAAGACAGTGTTTATGGAAAAGCTAACTCTTCTTTAAGCATATTCCTATAGAATTTTCAGTCTTGTTGTCCCACAAACAAGTAAGAGTAAAATTGAACAAAAGCTCGGATAAGGTGTGGATAAGTCCTGGGATTAATCTTTGTGCTACGATATGAGAGCTTTACATAATCCACAGAACAAGCAGTAGTCAAGATTTGAAACCCTATTACCACCAGTAGTGTAGAATCCTCCACTCTGTTATTAAACGGAAAAACTCATGGACAACGCCAAAAACTACAAGAATAAAGCATAAAGTAATTGTAACATTATTACTCAGGAAACAAACAAAACTAGTCAACCAAATGAAACTGAGGCCCATGAGATGGTGACACTTTCAAGTCATTGGCCATTAGCCACCAAATCCAATGATTACTTCCTCATAGTGGCTACAAATGCTATGTCTAGTAATGAACAACCAATTACAAATGTGTTAGATTTACTTTTACAGACACTGCATGCACCACCAACAAACAGAAGTTCCAAAATACAACCTGAAAAAGATTAAACGGTTGCTAAAGAGAAGTAAATTTGATGGCCAAGATGATGTTTTTAGCAGAACATTAAAATCTTATGCTGAGATGATAGGTTTACTCTTATGCTATATTAGTAATTAGTCAATGAGTGGGGGCATATCATGTGATAGACTTAAATATGCTATAGTAGCACCATTCTACAAAACTGCAGATATATAGATCACCCTTAGTTACAGACACATATTGCTCCTTCCAGTCTTTTCAAAAATGTCAGTGACATACCGTAGAATACGACTCATTTAACTGTGCAGAAATTGTTAACTGCATCTCAATCTGGCTTTTGTAAAGGATCTCCACACATACAGCAATACAAGGTCTCACAAATGAAGACTTAGCAGAGCTAAATATAAAAATTATCGTGTTGGCATATTCTGTGACCTTACTGAGGTCTTTGATTGTGTAGATCACAAAATTCTACTTACCACACTAAAGTGTTATAGCATTAATGGCATCTTTCTAGTATGGATGGCATCCTCTATCTAAAATAAAAAGCAGATGGTCGTATTAACAGACTGTATTTTGGGCATGAAAATAACATCAGAAAGGGGGAAAATATATGAAATGCCCCATAGTTCAGTTTTGGGCCCACTCTTGTTTCTAACCTATGTACATGATGAAACTTCCTGTCAGATTAAAGCAGTGTGTGAGACTGAGACACAAACGTGAGACCTTTGCCTTTTGTGAACAAGCACTCTAACAACTGTGCTACCGAAGCATGACTTATGAGCTGTCCTTTCAGCTTTACTTCTGGTAGTACCTCATCAAGTCTCAGTCTGGCACACAGTTTTAATCTGCCAGGAAGTTTCATATCAGTGCACATCCCACTGAAGAACGAAAATTTCATTCTGGAAACATCCCCCAGGCTGTAGCTAAGCCATGTCTCTGCAATATCCTTTCTTCCAGGAATGGTAGTCATGCAAGTTTCACAGGAAAGCTTCTGTGAAGTTTGGAAGGTTGGAGATGAGATACTGGTGGAAGTAAAGCTGTGAGGATGGCTTGTGAGTTGTGCTTGGGCAGTCAGTAGAGCACTTGCCCGCAAAAGGCAAAGGTCCCAAGTTCTAGTCTCGATCTGGCACACAATTTCAATCTGCCAGGAAGTTTCGTATTAATGCACACTCTGCTACAGAATGAAAATTCCGTTCTGGTATGTAAATGATCTTCCAATGACTCTAAAGGGCAATTCAAGAAATGTGATGTTTACTAACAATACAAGTATACTAATAAAGAGTCCAAACTCAGCCTTGGCAGACACAGCTCAGGGGATAGCTGAACAGACGTACAAGTGGCTCACAGCTAAAAGTTTAAGTGTGAACCTCACAAAGACTCATGTACAGTTTCAAACTAACAGTAATGACCTTTTAGCAGCAGGAGTAGACATTAATGGTTGCACACTGAATGAAGCACACTGCATAAAATATCTTGGGATTTGGCTGAAAAATGAATTAAAATGCAGTCAACACATGCATAAACTAATTAAGCTCAGTTCTGTGTGTTATGCCCTTAGAAACATCACTCACTATGTTGACCTACATTTTTCATATTTCCATTCCCTGTTGTATTGTGGCATTATCTTCTGGGGCAGCATACCTAAAGTAAATACAGTGTTTGTTCATCAGAATTGAGCAATAAGAATACTATGTAAAGTAGATAATCATATGTCTTGCAAAAGTATTTATAATGATCTTGGAACTTTTACACTACACTTTTCCTTTATGGCTTTTGTTGCTGATAATAAAAATCAGTTTCAACTGAACTGTGGTGCACAATCACAATACAAGACAAAAAAATAATAATCTTGTGGACTTTGCCTCCTTTCTTCCTTGTCCAGGCCTCAGAAAGGAATTATGTACTCTAGTGGTAAGACATTTGGTAAGCTTACGTCTAACATAAATCTAGAAATTGGGAATCCATATCAATTCAAAAGAAAATGAAAGTATACCTCATTGACCACTCTTTCTACACATTATCAGATATCTGGATTCAGGGATTGAAAGATTCTCTTACCTACATGGCAAGCAATGACATTTGTTACAAAACTTTATGACAAGTAATAACGTACTATAAATAGAATGCCATATTTATAGATGTAAAAATATTTTCTTTGAAAAGCAACATAGTAATCAAGTAAACATGAAGCTACCAAAAGTGGATAAAACTTGTTATGTAATAAAACTGAGGTGGCAGAATCTTCTTCCTTCCTGATAATTTAGGTGGTACATGTATGAATATCAATGAGCAGCATAATACTTGTTTTATGTTAATACAGCATACGAATTACGTTTCTTCAACATCTTTGTCTTACGTTAATGTATACCTATACTAGTTCCACATCTCTGAAGGCGGTTCTTGTTGGAATCTACAGAACTCAATAAATGAGTTGTTAGGCACATTTTAGATACAAGTCATTGCTGATAAGTATAGTTGAAGAGACGGTGCAACAAAAGAATTGAAGAGTCAGGCTCATATGTATAAGCAGAATGTTGAATTTGTAGGATATATAAGTTATGCTTAAATAAAGAGGGTAGTTGGCAAGTGCCAAGAATGGAGAACTGCTTCAAACGAATCTTAAGATCATACAGTTGCACTCTGCCAAAGCTACGCTTTGGTAGTTTTGGTACAGTATATAATAAATGGCATAGTAAATGCTAGCATTACTGGCTGTATTGGTAGCATTGATAAGGGAAGAGATATAAATGAAAGTACGCAAGGAAAACTGGGAGCTGATGAACTTTCTTTGTTTTTTATATGTTTTTCACATAATTAGAATCACACATTGCTCAGTATTAGTGCACTGCGTATTTTATATTTTATATATGTTGTTGTTGTTGTTGTTGTTGTTGTGGCCGTGAGTTCTGAGACTGGTTTGATGCAATTTTCCATACATTTCTTCAATATCTTCATCATCTGCGAAACTAGTTGGCATATAAACTTGCACTACTGTAGTGGATGTGGGCTTCATGTCTATCTTGACTACAATAATGCTTTCACTTGCTGTTCATAGCAGCTTACCTGAATTCTTATTTTTCATAATTAACCTACTCCTGCATTACCCCTGTGTTTTATTTTGTATTTATGGCCCTGTAATTCACCTAACCAGAACCCCTGTTCCTCCTGCCACTGAACTTCACCAATTTCCATTGTATGTAACATCAATCCATCCAATTCCCCTTTTTAAATTTTCTACCTACCTGAGTGATTAACGGATCTAACATCCCACGCTCCGATCTATAGAATGCCAGTTTTATTTCTCCTGATGATGACATCCTCCTGAGTAATCCCTGCCTGGAGATCTGAGTGGGGGGACTATTTTGTCTCTGGAATGTTTTATCAAAGTGGATGCCATCGTCATTTAACCATTCAGTAGAGTTGCATGCCCTCAGGAAAAAATTGCGGCTGTTGTTTCCTCTTGCTTCCAGCCATTTGCAGTACCAGCACAGCCAGGACATTTTGGTTGATGTTACAAGACCAGATCAGTCAATCATTCAGACTGCTATCCTTGTAACTACTGTAAGAGATACTGCCCCTCTTCAGGAACCACACATTTCACTGGCTTCTCAACAGATCTCCACCGTCATTAAACCTACAGTACAGCTATCTGTATTGCTGAGGCACACAAGCCACCCCACCAACGGCAAGGGTGGGAGGGGGGGGGGGGGGTATTATGCAGGTTACATGGCCGTTTATACAGGGTGGTCCATTGATAGTGACTGGGCCAAATATCTGACAAAATAAGCATCAAACGAAAAAACTACAAAGAACGAAACTCGTCTAGCTTGAAGGGGAAACCTGATGGTGCTATGGTTGGCCCGCTAGATGGTGCTGCCTTAGGTCAAACGGATATCAACTGCGTTTTTTAAAATAGGAACCCCCATTTTTATTACATATTCGTGTACTACATAAAGAAATATGAATGTTTTAGTTGGACCACTTTTTTTGCTTTGTGATAGATGGTGCTGTAATAGTAACAAATGTAACATTCCGCCAGTGCAGACGGTATTTACTTCGTGATACATTACCCATGTTAAAATGGACTGTTTACCAATTGTGGAACAGGACGATATTGTGTTGATGTATGGTTATTGTGATCAAAATGCCCAACGGGCGTGTGCTATGTATGCTGCTCGGTATCCTGGACAACATCATCCAAGTGTCCAGACCGTTCGCCGGATACTTGCGTTATTTAAGGAAACAGGAATTGTTCAGCCACATGTGAAACATCAACCACAACCTGCAACAAATGATGCCCAAGTAGGTGTTTTAGCTGCTGTTGTGGCTAATCCACATATCAGTAGCAGACAAATTGCGCGAGAATTGGGAATCTCAAAAACGTCGGTGTTGAGAATGCTACATCAACATCGATTTCACCCATACCATATTTCTATGCACCAGGAATTGCATGGCGACGACTTTGAATGTCGTGTACAGTTCTGCCACTGGGCACAAGAGAAATTACAGGACGATGACAGATTTTTTGCATGCGTTCTATTTAGTGACGAAGCGTCATTCACCAACAGCGGTAATGTAAACCGGCATAATATGCACTGTTGGGCAACGGAAAATCCACAATGGCTGCGACAAGTGGAACATCAGCAACCTTGGCAGGTTAATGTATGGTGCGGCATTATGGGAGGAGGATAATTGGCCCCCATTTTATTGATGGCAATCTAAATGGTGCAATGTATGCTGATTTCCTACGTAATGTTCTACCGATGTTACTACAAGCTGTTTCACTGCATGACAGAATGCAATGTACTTCCAACATGATGAACGTCTGGCACATAGCTCGCATGCGATTGAAGCGGCATCGAATATCACATTTGATGACATGCGGATTGGTAGCCGAAGCACCATGCCCGCACGTTCACCGGATCTGACATCCCCGGATTTCTTTCTGTGGGGAAAGTTCAAGGATATTTGCTACCTTGATCCACTAACAACGCCTGACAACATGCGTCACTGCATTGTCAATGCATGTGCAAACATTACGGAAGGCGAACTACTCACTGTTGAGAGGAATGTCGTTACACGTATTGCCAAATGCATTGAAGTTGACGGACATCATTTTGAGTATTTACTGCATTAATGTGGTATTTACAGGTAATCACACTGTAACAGCATGTGTTCTCAGAAGTGATAAGTTCACAAAGGTACATGTATCACATTGGAACAACCAAAATAAAATGTTCAAACGTATCTACATTCTGTATTTCAATTTAAAAAACCTACCTGTTACCAATTGTTCATATAAAATTGTGAGCCATATGTTTGTGACTATTACAGCACCATCTATCACAAAGCGAAAAAAGTGGTCCAACTGAAACCTTCATATTTCTTTATGTACCACACGAATATGTAATAAAAAATGGGGGTTCCTATTTTTAAAAAAACACAGTTGGTATCCATTTGACCTATGGCAGCGCCATCTAGCGGGCCAACCATAGTGCCCTTCTAGTTTCTAAGGGAATCTACTTAGACGTTGGTCACATATGCAAACACAGTGATCAGAATGAGGTAATGCCTGTTAGTGTGTGAAACACCTAGTGAAAAAGTAACATGGTTATAATCTTAACTGACCAAGGCTACAAGGAAAACTACCATAGTCTATGTTCGTTTCTGACAGTCTACCTATGGTAGTTCTACAACTATACTTAAGACTGATGAATGAAATGACAATGTTAATGCTACAAATTGCAAGATTTGAGTAAGCAGACAATCTTTATTTCTTTTTGGTGCAATATGTTGAGTTGGAAAGTGAAACACTGATAGAAATTACTGGATATCACTGACATCATTAATTCCAAATTCCATGGATCTCTTATATCATTTATATCAAAATGATGTGAAGTCAATAAGATAGTCATGTCACCAAGAGGGATATTTTCAATACACCATTATATCAAGGGATGAGTTCTGGCACTACTGCCCACAATGGGGTACATAAGCATCGTTATCAAGGTGTATAGTTACCTGAAACTCATTCTGTGTGGATCCAAAGCCATATAACATCAGTGCTTTGCCAACAGCTTCCACCAGCTTTATAAAGCTTGCTGAATGTTTTTGGAGCCCATGGAAACAAAGTAACCTCTGACACAGAACCAAAAAAAGATGCAAATGTTACCAGAAATTTCACTGACAGAAAAGCCGAAATTTAACAACTCAAATCATGTGCCCTTAAATGACATCTTTATAAAGTCTCCTGCAGTCAAAGAATTAGAATTATTTTTATTGCATAAGTGTACTTCAGTCTTCAAGAGTCACAGAGTTCAGTGCTATTTTACTAAAGAAAACAGGAAGCTCGAATAAACTTTTATTGCATAGAGTTTTGTATAAGGTTTACTTTTAATAATTAAAATAATGTCACCAGGCACAGTTTACAAACACAACTTTGAACTTTCACAAAGTACACAAGCAAACACTAACAAAAATAAACATAATTACACAATCATTACCACAAATTTCAAACATACACTGGTACTCATTCTCATTTAAAACTGGAAGTACAGGTTCATAACACATTAACAAAAACATTTTATCCTCTGTCGAGTATTGTCTAATCTAGAATCAGCATACACAATTTCTGCCACAAACATCACTTACATCACTGCAAACTACTCACTTTTGTAACACAGTGCAGATAAAAACTAAAGACAATTTGTACACATGCTGAAATGTCTTCCATTATATATACAGACCATTCATGCTATTATAAGCACACCACTTTTTTCTGTTTTACACACATGCAGATAAAAATTTGTACATTCATAGCAACGTTTGTGCACCTATTTTCATTAACATACAAATGGTAACATTATATAAATTCCAAGTATTTATGTACAGAAATAAATAAAAATTATTTATTAACACATTTCTTGATTGATATGACAAAGTATTAAAGCCTTTCTTATTCATATGTGTTGGTAAAGGTGATTACTCTAAACATTTCAATAGTGAGACTGCCTGTATATACAGCCCTACATACAGGTGATTCTGCTCTCTCTTCATAAAATTATATCAGTTTCTTATAAACTGAAGACACAGTGGACCATTATATATCTGCAAACAATATTTCAGTAAAATGTTCCCTCTGTTCTACATATTTTTCTTGTATTAAAAAATTTACACTTAATGACACAATCTAGACACTTCATCACAGCACCTTTGCACAAAATGAAGTTCTGCAAATTTATGGGAAGAATATATTATATTGATAACTGCAGAGTGCTGCAGTACTATTCTCTGGTGCCTAGTAGCAGTATAAATCAGGAACTTCTGTATGACACTGTTATGTCTAGTATCACTCTGAATAGGGAACACAATGTCTCTTGTACTTTCATATTTTGCGCACTGTAATTAATTCTACAATTAGAATCAAACAGCAGTGGTAAGACATTACAGAAGCCAGCCAGAGAGCAGCAATAAACAGTTGTTCCTGATAGCAGTACCTCACCAACAAGGATTTGAAATTCATATTTTGAAAATGGATATTGCTTGGTTGGAGTGTTTTTAGGGGTATGCAGGAAAAGAAATATTTCAAGAAAAATGGTAAGAAGTAAATAACAGTTGTCACTGAAAGACAGAAAATAGCTGTAAGATAGTGTCCTAAGATGTTACATATATAATTGAAACTGTCCTCACTACATCTTTTTTATGGGTGTAAATATCTAAATACACCCCAACAAAGGTACACGATGTATGGAAAACACTAAGCAGAACACGAAGACAAAACTGCAAATTTAATTCACATGTGCATTTAGTTTTCAAATTAAAGTTGTGTTTTCTATGGTATATAATCAGTCCTTTTCAAAGTAGTATGAAACAAGATTTATCAATGCTTGGCCTCATAATAAACAGCCTTTTAGCTCTTATTTAGAGAACTGTATAACTTCCTACCTACCCCCCCCCCCTTTCCCATCTCGCCAAAAACCCTCCCCATCCCACCAAAAAAATTGCAGCAACACACACACACACACACACACACACACAAACACACACACACGTGCACGCATGCATGCATCAATCCAACTTCAAGTGCAATTTCAGTTCTGACAGAATAATTTTAATTTCATTCTTAGATACATTGCATTACAACAGGCACGGCTGAAAATGTAATAATTTCAAAGCATATTCACAAAATTATTTAAAAAATGTGTGGAATTATCTCTTGAGCATACGCATTAAATTGTGCCTTTTTCCTGTTGCACATATCATGCACCCATTTTGCAGTTGAGTAACTACACCGTGAAAACTGTTTTAAAAAATCTGACACACACACACACACACACACACACACACACACACACACACACATACACACTCTTGCCCATGCCAATGCAGCATCAGTCAAAATCTACTTCTATTCTTGTATCAACTGCTGTGACCTATACATTTTGACATTTTGTTAATAAATTAAAACACTTAATATATTTCAATGAACACACAATAGCAAAAGAGACTCTTTCAAACAGTGGCAGTGACACCAAACAATATGCATCACAGTTATCATAATGGAAGCTTGAATATTTTCGAAGAGTGATAAAGAAAACCATCACTTGGAAGGTTCTTTCATTATAAGAACACTACGGAAGAGAATGAAGGATATTTATCCAGCATGTCACTACGTAAGTGAGGGACATGCAAGTTTTTTTAATAAAATTTCAACTGGTTTATTAAATAATCAGTTGATTGAAATGTACAGGCAGCCTAATATGGTTACATAAATAAATTCTGACATTTGTTCACATAAACTTAAAAGTAATACTTAATATAATAAATTGCTCTGATACTTTTCTTCAAGGAGTTTACCGTCACATAAACATAAAGAATTTTAATAGAGTTACTCTATTGCAGGCAAAATTTTAAAGCTTTACTGGAACAACTTGTAACCACATTAATCATGATGGAATTTGACTTTTTTAAAGTGAATTATGTCCATGGAACTCCATAGTTTGTTTCTCATGAAACAGCAACTTATATAATATGGACCATAATTTCACAAACTGTCCACATTTACCAGGCAGTCACACATTCAAATAATTTACTTGCTTCTTGCCCACTGTATTTTTAAGATGCATAACCAATCTAATTTTAAGGGTGTTTATCTGGCAAGAACTTCAACAGACACTAAGCAACCAGTCCTTTTCAATGCAGACTTTCAAGAGACACAATATACACAATTTCACATGTACTGTAATGCACACACTGGTGATAACATTTGCTGTTTGAATGTTTACACGAATATGAATCTTCTCTATATAATCCATTGATTTATTCATACGCACATACGTCACACAAAACATCTGCTGTTTTTTTCATCCTGCTCAAGTTAGTGTCAGAGTACACATTGAGCAGAACACCTATAACTGTGCAATGATAACAATATTATCACTAAATAGCAGTGTTCCTCATGCTGCAAGAAGATTTTTTATATTCTTTGGTGTTGCCTCCTCATTCAGATGCTTAGTAGTGTACCTGGAAGAACAGTTATGCTTTTTAATTAATGGTAAAAAAACAAATCTGATTTCTCAAACACATATATTTATCCTGTCTTCAGCAATGTGTAACAAAAGTGCTTTTTCTGCTTCTGTACAGTTGTCTCCAATGAATGAAAAGGCATTTCAGTGCCAACTAAGATGGATCTGTCAGCAGTGGGCAAATGTACAATGCATAATATGTACAAGGATGGATCAAAAAAATAATGCCTCTTGTGTCATAAAAAATTTAGTAAGGAACATATAACAGGAGAATTAATACAGATCATAGGCTGAACTGTCCTCTATGGAACACTACCATTCAAGACAGTCACCACAGGTTTGTACATATTTGCACCACAGATGAACCCAGGCATCAAAACGAGTTTGGAAAAATTCAGGCTTTTGCTTCTTTACCCATGGTTTTAAAGTTGTTTTAACCTCATCCATGAATAAAGTTTGTGGGGACACTGTAATGGACACGAGCAATGTGTGGCCTTCGGTGAAGAAGTTAGGTAATGGAGAAATGGACAATGCAAATAAACTGCATAGTGGCTGGTGACATCATCTGTCACATATGCCAACCGAAAACAAGATTATATATAATTGCAACTGAAGACTGACTTTTATTCTGAAAAGTACATGTTAATGAAGTGATTTGAGGAGACAGAAGCATTAGAGTTCATGATCAAAAGTGAAACCCTGAATTTTACCAAACCAGTTTTGGTGCCTGTGTTCAATGATGGTGCAAATGTGTGAAAAATGCACAGTGACTATGTTGAGCAGTAGTGTTGTACAGAGGACAGTTCATAGTAATCCTGCTATAATATGTTGTATTAAATTTTTTATGAGAAACGAGGCATTACTTTTCAATACAATTTTTTATGGCTAGCATCTACAGTTGTGAAACCACAGAGTGGAAGGCTTGTATGTGTCATCTGATGGCGCTAGTGAAGTTCTGTTATGTTCAGAGATATAATTAACATTGCCATACAAAGTTACAGCAGAAGGTCTGAACCCTTGTAAACAGATCTAGGCCAATTTTTCAGTTTCCCTGGAGGGATCTGTATTCCATGTTAAACTGCAGGTCCCCCACTGCTTGTTTAAAGGTCAGAGGAAAGCATGGGCAAACCCCCTTCAATAGAGCCATGCCCAATGAAGCCAAGTGATGCATGCTTTTTGTCCAGTGTAACGTTTTTATATCAAGATGATCACACAAATTCAACATTATTGTGGGTGTGGAAGTTTGCAGAAAAGATATATGCTCTGTATACGTATAAAAATGAGCACATGACACTGCCTGCTGCTTTTTTCCGCAGTAAACATTCACTTCAAATAAGCACATTTTATTAATGAGCAAAACAGACCATCATACTTAAAAAAGACTATGGACTACAAACTGTGTGTTTATCAAACAGTATTTTTAAATGTTTATACATAAATACAAACCTTAATGCATTTAAGAGACCTTCTGATCGAGCAGCAGGCTGATCTTTAAGGAGCTTCACACAACCCTTTACCTGCAAATTTTGTAAATGTATAATAACATAGCATTCTTACATGTCAAAAAACACATGAAAGAAGGAAATATTTCAATAATATTGTTTGTCCAAAGCACCAAGAACAGTCTCATGATGCTGTATAAACAATTCAGAATACACTTACATCAACATTAGAAGCCTTCACAAATGCTCCTTGTGGATGTACATGATCATACAAAATGACAAGTCCAACCATTACTCGTAGAACGAAAAGCTGTGTTTCTTCTCTTTGGAACTGGGCTATCAAATTCCTGCACAAGGAAAAAAAAAAAGAAAATAATGTCAATGTAGAGTACTTTCACACTTTGTTTGACAAACACGTATTCAGATACAGTATTCGACTGTATACTTACGGATTTTCCAGCATCCGCAAACAAACTTTTGCCATAGTACCTAGAGTTTCTGTTGTATTTTCAATAGGGATGTCCTGATTCTGGAACAAAAAAACCAGTACCTTTTTGATACATAGTAGGGCTTTGCCTTGACTGAACATGATGTATATCATTTGTTAAATACAATATACTCCAGATTATTTGCAATAACATGAGGGAGAAGACGCACAAATAACTGAAAAACACGAATAATCAAGGTATTTCGGACATGTACTCTTTTTTCCAAAAGTTTACTCAAGTTTTGTGCAAAAGTATTGTAGGCCTATTTAATTCTTAAAATACCCTGTGATGTTGATCTCCTTCGGAGAGGAATTGACTTCTTTGCACGGCATTTTGAATTTTTCTTGCAGCAAAAAGGCCATTGTAATGAAACCCCCTCTGGTCCTTATAATCTAGAAGAGTATCAACACACTGTAATGTGGTACAATGACTGAAATGTCATTGTCTTCAGCTCCAGTTTCACATTCACTGCTCTCCGTTTTGTTTTGTTGTGAAGCACTAGTAACAATTTCGATGTCAAACATGTACTGGAAGCCAGATTGCCATGCATTAATCTTCAGTCACTCATTCAAGTTTTCTTTGCCAACATCTTCAAAACCATTTAAACCCATTGCTAGCTTCATTATTAGTGCAGTTGTTATTTCTTCATCACTGTGACCTTGAAAATCACTTTCTATCTGGAAGAATATTCCAGCATGATCCAACTGGTGTACATGGTTTGACTTCCTGCCAGAAATCAGAAACACCATGTATGGCAACTAGAATTGCCAACTTCTTCCAAAACCCCACCAAATCATCCACATCAACTAGCATTATTCAGTAGACCAGCCTGGTAATGTTATGTCAATGCAATTATGCATTAGCCCGTTGATTGTATAATGGGAGTAATACCAGGAGGTAAAAACTTAGTTATGATGAGACCATCATCAAGATACAAGAATCCTCTCACTGGGATGTGAAGGGGCAGTGTGAAACAACAGAACAGCCTTCTGTGGCAATCTTTTCTCTTCTAGAAATTGCTGAGCTTGTGGTACAAAATGTCTGTGGAACCAGATTTTGAAACTTTCACTATCCATCCATGCTACTTTTTGCTTGTAACAATGCACAGGAAGATCCTTAGTTGTGGTATCACTGAAAGCTCAGGCAGGCTATTACTTTCTTTCTTTCTTTTTTTTTGTGGTGCCCAGAAGCATTAGCAGTGCACAAAACCATAATGTATTCTTTAGGAGACTTACAGCAAGGAGCAAGAACCTTTCTCTTAAAAGCAAGGGTCCTAGTCAGTAGAAATTTTAAAATAGAGGTCACTTTCAACTGCATTATAAATTTGGTCTAGTGTGAAATTCTCTACTTCCACAAATTTCTGGAACTCTTTCTGGAAGGAATCAGCTCCTACAACATTTGAACTAAGCCAATCTCCTTGCATAGTAAGTTTGCAAATACCATGACGTCATTTGAATCTGGTTGGCCATCCAGATTAAATTCTCCTTCTAATCCTAGAGCTTCATGGAGAAAAAAAAAAAAAAAAAAAAAAAAAAAAAAAAAATAGGTTTTTCAGCACACATAGAAACTGAAACAATGACACCTTCTGCTCGTTTTTGGCTAAACCACTGCCAAGGAACAGCATCTAATTCATCAAATGTACATCTCTTCATGCTTTTTTGTGCACAGGGTCCAGAACAATAATTGCATTTCCCAAGAAGATCTTGTATTTTCTGCTTATTCTTTTTAGTGTCCCGAACAGTCTGCATTCCAAAACCACAATCAGCACTTAGTTTTGTAGCAGTTTATCCCTTCTCAAATCTTTCACTTAATTCTAATTTCTGTTTTAATACAAACACATTTCTTTTTTTTCTCTGTCATATCTATTACAAATCTTTCAAGTGCCAATTAACATCAGAAAACTGAGTTTGGTTTAGATTTATATGTAACAAGCTGGCCAATAACAATGGAAACTGAACTCTGTTGTCATGTGGCAGTTCTTTTAACAAAGGAAATGGCACTTACTGCCACATGGAGGGTTGTTTATTGCTGTTTGCTAGAGAAAAATATGCCACATATTTTATTTATTTGTTTTTAGATGTATGAATACTCCGCAAACCAGGTAATCTGCACGTTAATTACCAGGAGTACACTGTAATAACAGATTGGTAGACATAAGTTTCAGAAACAATCATAAAAAGTTTAAGTCTGGCAGGATATACACACACCTGTACAGCCAGACAACTGTATTATTTTAATTCAAAAGCTGATAGATCGGACAAAAATAATTCAATATTTAAACCAATACATAGTGACAATCCACAGCACCCAAGATTTTTATATACAAATGAAGGTAGAATACCTCGAACAGTATCACATATCAAAACATACAATTCATCTATTTAACTAATTAAAGGAAAGGAAACTCTGGGAATTTCTCAACAGTACTAACTGCTTAGCAAGAGGAAACAAAAGGAATACCAAATTATTTAAAATGACAGGAATAAGTATTATTTGAAATATAAACTAAGAAGAGGATAGTAAAACCAAGAAATAAACTGTAGGAGAGAAGAGCCATACAAAGTTATTACAATATAAATTAACAAAATACAGTAATAATAATAATATAAATAATTAGTATTAGTGTAAGTGAAAGATACTTTTATTCAAGAATACAACAACAAAAATATTCAATTATTGATAATATAATGTAAATGGATAGATAAAAAAAAATCTACTCACCAAGCGGCAGCAGGGGAATACACACACAAAAGAATTTAACTTTTACAAGCTTTCAGAGCCAATGGCTCCTTCTTCTGGTAGAAGAGTTGAAGGGGAAGGAAAAGGGGTGAAGGAAAAGTACTGGAGAGGTTTAGGGAAAGGGATGCAGTTCAGAAAAGTCACTGAGAACCCCGGTTTGGGGAGACTTACCAGATGGGATGAGAAGGAAAGCGATTGTTGGGGACTGCGCCAGACGAGATTTGAAAACCTGAGAGCTTAAAGTGGAAGACATGGTAATCTGCACGACAGAGATTACTACTAAAACATCATGCACAAGTTAATAAGAGTGAAAAGCTAAGTGCATTGTATGTAACGGAGGTGGGAGGGGGACAGAAAAATAGACAAGTCAGAAAATGAAAGATGTAGAAAACTAAAATGGAGTGAAGGAAGGAGTAGTTACTGTGAATAAATGCTGAGACGGAATGAATTAATGTAAATTAAGGCCAGGTGGGTGGTGAGAACCAAGGACGTGTTGTAGTGCTAGTTCACACCTGCGGAGTTCTGAGTAATTTGTGTCTGCGGGAAGAATCCAGATGTTTGGTGAAACAGGCACCGAGGTCACGACTGTCATGTTGTACGGCATGCTCTGCAACAGGATATTGTATGTTGTCTGTATACACTCTCTGCCTACGCCCATTCATCCTGACTGATAACTGGGTGGTAGTCATGCTAATGTAAAAGGCCGAACAGTGTTTACGTAACAGCTGGTATATGACGAGTCATTTCACAGGCGGCTCTTCCTTCGATAGTATATGTTTTGCCAGTTTCAGGGTTGGAATAAGTGGTGATACGAGGGTGCATAGGGCAAGTCTTGCAGTGGGGACAGTCACAGGGGTAGGAGCCATGGGTGCAGAAGGAGCACAGGGTCTGGCAAGGATACTGCGGAGATTGGGAGGGCAGCGAAAAGCTGCTTTAGGTGGGGTGGGCAAACTATAAGACAGAATGGACCTCATTTCAGGGCATAATTTTAGGAAGCGATGGCCTTGTCGAAGTAGCTGATTGATACATTCAAGACCAGGATAATACTGGGTGACAAATGGCGTTCTCCGAAGTTGTTTTATGGAGGGATCAGCAGTGCCAGGATTGGAGAATATGACCCAGGAAATCTGCTTTTGAACTACGCTGTTGGGATAATTATATCCAGTGAAGGCTGAATTGAGAGTGGTGTTGTATTGCTGTAATGAGTCTGCATCCAAAAAACACATTTGCCTCGAATGCCAAGGCTGTATGGGTGGGAACGTATGACATGGAAAGGATGGCAACTCAGGTTTTCAAATCTTGTCTGGCATAGTCCCCAAAAATCAGTCTTTCCTTCTCTTCCTGTCCAGTAAGTACTCCCAGACCCGGGGTTCTGAGTGACTTTTCTGAACTGTCCTGTTCTGACTCCGGTCCTTTTCCTTCACCACTCCTCCTTCCCCTTCAACTCTTCAACCAAAAGAAGGAGCCATTGGCTCCAAAAACTGGTAAAAGTTAATTCCTTTTGTGCTTCTATTCCCCTGCTGCCACTTGGTGAGTAGATTTTTTATTCAAGAAGTTATTTAAGGGCAAAAAATAATTTTGTAACGATATAATCCTGATTTACTTCAAGTATGGAACCGAAATGATTTCATATGTTTGTACAATTTGCTGGGAAGAACAACATTCTTGTCCTTCAAACATTTTGACAGAAGGAAATACATAAAAATGGATTTAACAAGGATCAAATGGAACGATATTTTAGCAAACACTGAAGAAACTGCAGAGGATGTTACGGTTCCAAACAATTTTCAAATTTTAAATGAATATGGACTTTTATTGAGAATAGAAAGAGATACCACATTAAATTAAGCAACACATCAATATATTAGAAAATGAACATTATAAATACAAACAAAGCTGGCAATTATTTAACAAAAGCACTTATGTAAACATCAAAAGACAAAAAAATAATAGAAAAATCAAATTGAGAAATTCAATATTGAAAGTGTAGTCAAGCACAAAGATTCCATATCACCTAAACTATTCTCAAAAGTACTACAGGAAGTTTTCAGATTATTAAAGTGTGAATTTGTGCTCATGGGTCATATTTCAGCAACTTTCATTTAGAGACAACAACAGTATAATTCCTGCTTTCATTCCTAATAGAGTTCAACAAACATGAAAAACTTAATAGAGCAAATTTGAAAGTAGGCTTGAAAGTTGTCTATGATAAAAATTAAACAATGTAAAATCAACACATCAAAAAGAAAATAGTACACAACAATGATGAAGTCGCAGAGCAACTTCCTGATATTTTGTACTTAGGATAGGTGAAGACAAGGACAGGATGGACAGCAAAAGAAATAAACAAAGGAGTAAAATAGCGCCGTTAGTTCATGTAAGCTGAATAGGCTTTTCAAAATTAAGTTTCCAATAAGCCTAAAAAGAAATATTTACAGTTACTAGAGCTTATTATCAGCTTGACTTCTGGCACTGACACACTGCTTTTTAATTCTACTATATTTCAGAAGCTGAGGCAAAACATATGTTTGAAATTACTAGAGCGACAGGCAAACAAACAAATGGATCAGAGAACGCAATAGAGGAGAAATATAACTATGACTGCAATGAAAATGAAATGATGGTATATCAGTTGTGCAGCAAAGTGATGGATGGGAGATGGACCAAGAAAATTCTTTGCTCATGGATGACATGTAGATTATCTTAGAAAACATGAAGAAGCAACACGAGTGTGTATAGCCAAAGACTGTCATCAATATAAAAGCTTAGAGGAAGTCTTTATTGTCTGATAATGATGATCATGATCACAGAAGGTGGGTACATAAAAACAGAACACATTAGTGCATGATGGATGTGTATGGCTGAAGAGCATGGTGTCTGACCAGCCTCTGAAGAGGTCTTAATCCAGCAATATGTGTTAAATGGCTGATGATTATGTGATAACACTAAAAAGCTCTCCATAAGTGGATGTGAAATGTAGATGACAAGGAAACAAAGGAACAAACAATCTGTTGATGTAGAAAAATATAATATTTTAGATGGGAACTGAGCATAATTTTAACATTACTGTGGCAATCATTAGATAAATTTTGACAAAGAAGCAATTGATAAATTTAGGAACTGCAGGATAAGATGGAGAAAGCTTTATAACTGTGACATAGAAATCTCAATGCGCTGCTTAGTCATAAGGTCATATGCAGTGGGATAAGTATCATGAAAATGTCAAATCTAATGACAGAAAGGAAAACACCACCACAATGGTTGCTTAACTAATTTACTCTATATGCACAGTTATGATCACAGTTATGAGAATCTTGTGACCAGAAGCACAAAATTAGCAATAGAGTAACAGATATAATCAACAAACTTGTGCAGTAAATGACTATCCTAGATCTCATGCAATATCACAGATCAGTCTGTCACTATAGCAGTCATTTCAAAATAGAAAAAATGTATGACATTTCTGTAAGTGGAAATCTGCAGTAACCTTTAGTAAACCAACTTGACCCTGAATAATCTTTGAAGAATACTGAACAGTTTCAATTTCGCTGGCTATCCTAACAGGTACACTGCTGATCTTTGTATTGCAGGAGGAAAATGTCCTGGTTGGCTCTGCTCTTGTTATAGACCTTTGACCCCTTCTGCACTGAGTGATATCTGGCCAACTTCAATGACAGAATTGTTATTCCAACACATCACTAGGACTGATGGGTACACTCGCTCAATATAAGATCTGTGACCGGGTTATATCAATTGAATAATTGTGTCCACATTCACTTTGCTTATGAGAACATAAGACTGTAATAATATTAAAATGTGACACATTTGGAGATTGATCCAGTTATAATAAGACATACAGAATACAAAACTAACTGTTACGGAGAATTCACTTAATATAAATATGCATAAGGTTACTCAGTCAATTAATTCTGTATGACATATGCCTGATAGTAAGTGGAATCTTCACAATGTGACACATTTTTGTTGTTGTTATACGTTTATCACTACACCAACAGTATTTGGTGACATAATGTATGTCTATTTAACTGTCACTTTTATTCTAACAAACTAAATATCAGCTATAGAGGACAACAAATGAATATATTAGTATTACATTTAAACTGATGAATGTGTCTACTGTTTGTACATCATATTTACCTTTATGGTCACTTCTGGCTGTTCAATAAAATTCTTCTGGGTTTGCGACTACATTGTCAACTATAAAATTCCAACATCTCAGCAAATATTGCAAGATGCCTCCCTCAGGATATATTGCAAACTGCTGAACGAGTGCTAGTTTAATTGCTTATATACTATGAAGGAGTGCTGTCACTGAACATGATGGTGAGGAGGAAGGGTATTAGGTGTTCTTTTATTGGTCATTGCATTGGGTTTTGTCATTGCTGGAAATAGGAATTTTCCATTGGAGTTTCCTTTATTGCTTGCCGTTGGTGGGAATCGGCAAATAGGAAATTGAGCGGCGACTGCGGATTAGCGCTGTTTACTAACTGCCTAGTATCAGCTAGGACATGCCAGCACTCTGTGTACCCTCTATTGCTGTGACCTACCATGTGCCTGTTGCTTTGCGAGAGCTGTCCTTCCACAAAGCTGCCACAGCTGGCAGCCTAGAAGCTGTAGCCTGATGGGAAGCTTGGACACAGAGTTTACAGAAAGCCCACCAAAGAAATTGGCCCTGCAAACTTTAACAAAGAGGGCCCACAGGATCAGCGATGAACACAATCTCAATCCTGAACTACAGAACCACAGATTCATTTTTGGCACTAATGGGTATGGCATGAGGATGATACATGAAACTATGATGCCAAAGAAGAAAGGTAATAGGGAAATGTAGAACAAAGCATGGAAGACCACCTTGCTACCATTCATACAAGGGACCACTGAAAGTCTGGGCCAAATTCTCTGTCGGGCAGGTATTAAGCCGATTTTTCATAGCAACAACAAAATGAAAGATGTTCTGGGCTTGATGAAAGATACAATTTAAAAGTTTCATGTCACTCTAGTTTATGAAATTGGGTGCGATTGTCGAATGGTGTATGTAGGCAAGACTGGGCACCCAATAAGCACAAGGTTATCTGAACACTAGAGATATATCTGTCTCAAACAATACAACAAATCACTGGTGGCAGAACAACAGGAACAGTGCAGGATGAATATTCAATTTTGAGAGGCCCGTGTACTGCCGAAATAGCTATTTACCTAGAGGAGGAAGATCAGAGAGGCTATAGAAATAGTCAAGTGATCCGACAACGTGAATAGAGAAGATGGGTACCAACTCCTAGCATCTTGGCTGCCAGCAGTGGCAGCTTTGTGGAAGGACAGGTCTCGCAAAGCAACAGGCATGTGGTAGGCCACAGCGGTGGAGGGTACACTGAGTGGTGACATGCCCTAGCCGATATTAGGCAGTTAGTAAACAGTGCTATACTGCAGTCACTGCTCAATATCCTATTCGCTGATTCCCACCAATGGCAAGCAATAACGGAAACTCCAATGGAAATCCCTATTTCTGCCAATGACAAAATGGAATGCAATGACCAATAAAAGAACACCTAATACCCTTCCTCGTCACCCTCATGTCCAATGGCAGCACTCCTACGTAGTATATAAAACATTAAACTAGAGCCCATTCAGCAGTTGGCATTACATCCTGAGAGAGGCATCTTGCAATAGTTGCTGAAACGTCGGACTTTTATAGTTGACAATGCAGTTACAAACCCAGAAGAATTTTACTGGCTGTGATAACGGCCGCGGAAGCCTACGTTCACACAGTCTTTTTGTTATGTCTGTCAGCTACTCAATGTCTCCTCTTTAAAGATGAGTAGCAATCTACCCTTTTCAGAATATTGTTAACATTACAACGTAACCGTATTTCTAAGTGCAGGTAGACATTCACTACAGTAATGTCCAACGTACAAGTAATGTAACTGAACAGCTAATTCACCTATAAAATTCTTGGTTAGCTGTGTAAAGAATGAAAAACATACCACTCTGTAATTAAGTTTCAACTACTAGCTCACCTCAGCAACAAATCTTGTAGCTGCTCCACTCAGAACCTTCAGCATGGGAGTAGCATAAGCATCACACACACACCACTCTGTGATTATGGAAAATAGGAAATTTGTGGTAAGTTCCTATGGGACAAATGTGTTGAGGTCATCGGTTCCTAGGCTTACACACTACATAAACTAACTTAAACTAACTTACACTATGGACAACACACACACCCATGCCCTAGGGAGGACTCGAACCTCCGACGAGGGAAGCCACGTGGACCGTGACAAGATGCCCTAGACCGCTCGGCTACCCCGCATAGCTCTGTGATTATGTTTCAACTACTAGCTCACCTCTGCAACAAATCTTGTAGTTGCTTCACTCAGAACCTTCAGCATGGGAGTAGCATGAGCATAAAATAATGACATGTGATTTGCCAGCTCATTTGTCACTTCTCTTGTATCAGGGTGCTCATAACCATCACTGCTTGACATTCGCTGCCGTGTTATGGTGCGACGATAGTAACTGAAGTCATTCTGTATAGCTGGTGTTTTCATCTATTGTTTGAGAACATATAAATAAATCAGTAATTTCATTTACACAAAATTAGACAGAAGTGACTAAAGCAAACAGTAAAATATTAAAATATATAGCAATTAACAATCTATATTGTTTAAATAGGTTAGGATCCAAAATTCTAAGTAAAATGTTCACTGACAGATGCAATACTCTGAATAATGGGCAAACATATATGAATTGACGCTACTCACATAGCAATAGAAATCAAACACAGACTATACAGTATGTAGGTATGACAATAAATAACAAATTAATGGGCAAAACATATTTAATATTAAGCCAGTGATTCTAAAAATTGTGCTATAACAGATTTTGTGGGATAAATGCTACTATTTGGTGGAAGAATTCATATAATAAAATGATAATTTGAGCAAGGGGTTATTTAATGTCAGTTTTTTTATTGTGTATATATTTATATGGGGTATCCCAGAAATGTTGCGACAAACTTTAAGGGTTGTATAATATGTCTTGGGGAATAAAATGAGGATGGGAATCTGTGTCTGGAAATGTCATCCAACAACACTATAGAGTGTCGAAGTTATAGATTCTGGTACCTGCCACTAGGCCATCACTTAGGCAACAAATATGACTTTGTATGCTGATGGACCATAGGTGGAACGTCTTGCAATAATGTTTGTTATTCAGTGATTGTGACTAATTGCCATGATCATCAGTGGAGGAGATGGAGCTAGCTGCTACATACGCAGGCTCAGTCTCCTATAAATGCGATGCTCTGTTGCCTTGGTGGATAATGGTTTCAGACATGGATTTCCATCTGCAATTTATTTTTCTCTTGTATATTGGAAAACATTTTTTTTAAGGGGTCCAGGAAAAACATAAACTGTTGATGGAAACAAGTGTCCAAAACAACCACCCATCGAGACAACAGAGCATCGTTTTTGAAGGAGACAAGGCCCGTCTATGGAGTGGCTAGCTCCATCTTCTCCAGAGGCGGTTGTGGCAATCAGTCATGATCACTGAATAACAAACAACTTTGTGAGACATTCTGCCAACTGACTGTCAGTCTACAAAGTGATTTTTGCTGCTAAAGGGGTGGTCTAGTGGCAGGTGCAGGCACCAGCACCTGTAACTTCAACACACTGTAGCATTGTTGGACGATGTTTCCAGACATGGGTTCTAAGCCTCATTTGTTCCTCAGGACACCCTCTACAACTCCTCAAAATTTGTCATAACATACCTGGGACACAAGGTGCAACAAAACTATTATTATCAGGATGCTGCTATTAACATCAGCTGTTCTATGCTTATGGTAAAATTTAACCACAATTTTGATGTCTCTCCTGTACCTGAACAAAATGATTTAGATTATGTATATTATGAGATTAATAAATCACAATTCACAAGAATTCACAATTCTACATCTGTACCCCGCAAAGCAGTGTGAATTGCATGGCAGAGTGTACATCTCACTGTACCAGTTATTAGGGTTTTTCTCCATTCCATTCAAGTATAGAGTGTAGGAAGAATGAGTGTTCAAATGTCTCTGTGTGTGCTGTAATTAATCTAATATTCCGTCCTCTATCCCTATGAGAGCCATACATAGCAGGTTGCAGTATATTCCTTCAATCATCACCAAAAATCAGCACTGAAACTTTGTTAGTAGACTTTCTCAGGATAGTTTACGTCTATCTTTAAGAGTCTACCAGTTCAGTTTCTTCAGCATCTCTGTGATCCTCTCCCACAGATCAAACAAACCTGTGACTATTCATGCTGCCATTTTCTGTGTATGTCAGTATCCCCTGCTAGCCCTACTTGGTATGGGTCTCATGCACTTGAGCAGTATTCTAGGATGGGTTACACGAGTGATCTGTCAGCAGTGTCCTTCGTAGACTGATTGCATTTCCCTACTATTCTACCAAGAAACAGAGGTCTATCACCTGCTTTACCCATGACTGAGCCTATGTGATGATTCCATTTCATATCCCAACATGTATTACATCCAGATATTTATGTAGTTGACTGATTCCAAATGCGACTCATTGATGATATTATCATAGTACACTATTTTTTTTTTTTTTAATTTTGTGAAATGCACAATTTTACACTTCTGAACATCTAAAGCAAGCTGCCAATCTTTGCACCATTTTGAAATCTTATCAATATCTGACTGACTATTTATGTACCTTATTTCAGACAGTACTTCATTACAGATAACTGCATCACCTGGAAAAAGTCTGAGGTTACTATTAATACTGGCCACAACGTCATTAATATACAATACAAACAGCAACGGTACTAACCCACTTCCCCACATCATTATCTCAACATCTGTCAACAACTCTCCAACCAAGATAACTTGCTGTGTCCTTCTATCAAAAAAGTTTCAACCGATTCACAAATTTCACTTGTTACTCCACATGATCATACTTTTGATAGTAAGCATAGAGGTGGTACTCAGTCAAATGCTTTTTGGAAATCAAGAAATACTGCATCTACCTGCCTGCCTCAATTCAAAGCTTTCAGTATGTCATGTGAGAAAAGTTGGGTTTCACATCATTGATGTTTTCAGGATCCACATTGTTTGGCATGGAAGTGGTCATTCAATTTGAGATATCTCAACAGTGGCTTGAGCTCAGAATAAGTTCTAGGATTCTACAAGAAATGGATGTTGAAGATACAGCACAGTAATTTTGTGGATCACTTCTACCTCTTCTTGTACGCATGTAAGGCCTTTGTTTTCTTCAAAGAATTGGGCACGGTATTGTCTGAAGGATCTACATCAGATTATTGTTAAAAGATTCCCTAACTCAGACACAAATTCAGTATAGAATCTGATAAATAGTCCATTTGGTGCTGCAGCTTTGTTCAATTTGAATGATTTCAGCAGTTTATAAACATCACTAACTCTTATTTCACTCATCTGTTCAGTGGTACAAGGGTTGAATTGGGGCTACTCTCCATGGCTATTCTTTGTAAAGGAACACTTGAAAAAGGAGTTAAGCATTTCTGCTTTTGCATCGATACTCTCATCAATTTCTGTTCCTGTCTCAACCGTGAGTGTCTGGATGCTAATTTTTATGCCACTAACAGTATTCATGAAAGATAATTTGACAAAATTCTGCTATGTTAGACATTGAGGGCTCCACACATTGCTCTCTTGGCATCCAAACAAGATTCATTCAACATTTGTCTCTATCTATAACACTACACTTTGTTTTAAACCTGTTATGAAGCAGCTATGTTTCTTTATAGTGACTGTATACCATGGAAGCTCCCTGCCATTAGGAACTGTTCTACTGGGTACATATCTGGTGTATGGTCTACTCTTCTTCCAAACTTTAGCCATGGCTCCTCTACATGCTCTTGTCCTGTGCAGAAACTTCCAAGTTCTCCTCATGGAGATATGACACTACCGCTTTTTTGTCTAGTTTACTGAACATATATATTCTCCTACATGTTTTAGTTGCTTTCTGTACTTTGGTAATCACTGTTGCCACATCATGGTCACTGATAACACTTGCAATGTGGATGTTTCAAGGAGGTTGCATCTATTTGTTGCTATTAGGTTTAATATATTTCCATCATGAATAGGGTTCTGTACTAACTGTTCTATGTACTTTTCAGTGTAGTAGTTTAGTAATGTTTCATAGAATGTCTGGTCACTGCCAACAAAACTAATTTTCCCAATTGATTATTGGCTTATTAAAGTCTCTACAAATGATTACCGTATGATTGAGGACCTTAAGTACAAGAGAACTAAGGATTTCTCTAAAGCTGTTGCTTGCATCAGGAGGTGAGTCTGGTGGTCAGTAGAATGACCGAATTACAGTTTTACGCACACCTCTGGTACTAAGTCTTGCCCAAACAATGTTGCATGCAGCTTCAGTTTCTTTCTTGGTGGATTTGAGCATCCTGTCTACTGTGACAAATACACCTTTCAATATATGCTTAAATTTTCCCAAAAATCCCACTGCTATCAATTTCAAGTTTTAATGAGTTTTCTGTAACTAGTATTACATGAGCTTCACTGCTTTTCTGGAGTGCTTCCAACTCTGGCACTTTGTGTTGAATGCTTCAGCAGTTAAGTACTAGATTTTAATACTCTCGTCTGTCAGGGGCATTTCTTTGGATCTTACACTGATACTTCTGGGTCTTCTACAGCTATTGTTACCTGCACTGGATGGAGGGTCACCTAATCTAAAAAAAACCTTGTATCCACCCCTCCCCTACCCCTTTCTCACACACACAGTCAGCTACTAGAACAGCAGCCTGTGATGTGTAATTATATAAAAAAGTAATTAAATATTTCTGGATGAGTCATTATATTTGATTGTATCGTAGAAATGCTTTTTTTTTTTCAATAACCTGCACATATTTGCTAAAATAATAGTTTCACAGTATGCATGAAGATGTGCCAAATAAAAATAGCTATATGTGCTTCAACATACCTTGTATTCATCAAATTTCAGTACAAACTCAAGAATTTCAGCAAACTGCTTGACCAGAGCTTGTTGAGTTTCTAAATGTTGGGTAGGAGTCATTGAGCCCGAACACAGCTGGAATAAAATCTTTGGAACTACAGCCTCTGAAACAACCAATTACCTGTTTGAGAGTAAACAATTATGCACACAGAAATCAAATTTACTTTAAGAACTTTCACCACATTAAAACTGAGACTCTAGTAAGAGAATCTGTTAGTAATATAGTAACTGATTGATAAGACACTCAAAATAACTGTAGTTAGTTAAATATCTTTCATGTATGAGGACAATGATTATGAAATAATGTTGATGATAAAATTGTTATCATTATTGTTGTATTTGCATATTTTCTTACCAAGTTCTGTAGAAAATTCATAAAACCTTTTCAGTTTTGTAACCAGAGGCATCACTGCCTGCCAGGCTTTCTTCTGATACTCTTCAGTAGGTGATGAAATAGCCTACAAAAATTAAACGTGATCAACATACAAAATTGAAAACATTATGAAGTTATATGTCTTACTATATTGAATAACAGCTTTGTACCTCTCTTATTTCTTTTCCTGCTCCCTTATAACACTGGATGTCTTCCAAAATCGATTCCGAGTTTCTCAAGACCCTTTGTACCTCTTCAAATGTTTCTTGCTCTGTCTCAGTTGGCTGTGCATCTTCACGAGAGAAATCAGAAATTCATTAGAACATAATACTTTACACCACACTAGACTTTGTTATCTGTACTGAATCATCACTCAAAGGTTCAAAGCGATACAGGAAATTGTAGGTAACAACACAGCTGCATAATCACTTACTTTCAAAATCGAGGAACACATCATATTTTTGTGGTGAACAACAATTTGAGTCATCTCTTGCAAGAAGGCTTAATAATTTGCCCATCTTCAAGTAAGAGCTCTGTCAAACTGCTTTTTATTTTGTTCTACCACACCATCACGGTCCACCTATGAAAGAAGAGAAGAAAATTACAAAAACAGAATAGGTAACTAATTTAAGTCCTGTATTTAATGATACATAATTCACTTTTTTTCATTTAGAAGTCTGTACAAAATGTTTGCTACTAAATCTAAAGCTGATAGGCTCTTTGATATCTTTCCTGAATTATGCTAAATATCTGGAAACAGTTTTTATATCACTATCTAATATGTGTGTCCAAAATGAGAACAGCACAGCAGCAAACCTGTGAAATTTCCACAGTTGCCGAAACAAGAGTGCTTGGAGTTTTTTGACACTAACGAAATTAGCAATGAGTTATGAAAAGAGTAACAAGTATCAGTAGAATTCATATAAGTTTTCAATGAAAGTTTTAACAAAACTTACTAACTACTCCACCTTTCACAAGAGCAGTCTATAGAAAAATTTTGAAACCGGCTTTTAAGCCGCTTAAGACAAATAAAATCGTAGCCGCAAAGACATTTACAACCGCCTAATAAAACGTTGCTACGACTTTTTCTTGTAGCACTTTCACTAATCTGCTCGCAAATATGAACACAAATCGTCATTTGCAAACAATGAATTTGTTTCGTTTAACAATCACATCAAGCTAACTTTTTTATACGAAATTCGTCTGCTGTACCTCAAATGACAACTTGTTTGTTTTGGTTTTCAGTGATGCCTTCGTGCAAAACACTGTCGGTACACAGTCGCACCAACATTCAAAAGTCATATTACAATTTCCTATCCCAATACGCCAGACATCAAACGTGGAGTCAAAATAATTTCGCAACCATCACGGAAGTCTACTTTCACTGTAAGTAAAAATCATCCAAGACAATCACTTATTTACTATCTACATAGTTGCCAAGACAAATATTCTTGCACGCTAAGTGGAATTCTGTTTTCTTTTGTCGGGAAAAACTATATATGTGAAATCAGCATCATTACGGATGGTACAAAACTAAACTAAGATAACACAGTTTTCTTTTAATTTCGTTCCTTTGTGGTCCGTCTTTCTACAGATGCCCTGTGTTTTTGGCGCTATCTACCAGTAATATAAGTTTAGAATATTCCATTCTGAGTATTCCTTACTACTTCGGTTCAATCGAATGATTGTCAGGGACACTAATGTGTGATGATAATACGTTCATAACGATTCGCTTTGTATTACCAAACATTATACAGGTACCGGTAACAATGGAGCGCTCACTCTTCATGGTACGTTAAACAAGTATCGCGGACTAGTTACACGACACTTTGAGGCCCCGAAGCATTACATGGACAAACCTACGTAATTTCATATAAACGTAACCTTCTTTTTTTAAGAAAGAGCAGCGAGCTTTCATGCTAGGATCTCTCTCTCTTGTCTGTTGGCCATTATACTGGTAGGACGCTCCATAGCTGCATTCCTGTTGTATCATTAATTGATCTTTCTTTTGTGTAGTCAAATGTGACATGTCACGTATTAGCTTTAGATGGTGGGGGGTGGTAGTGTTTAACGTCCCGTCGACAACGAGGTCATTAGAGACGGAGCGCAAGCTCGGGTCAGGGAAGGATTGGGAAGGAAACCGGCCGTGCCCTTTCAAAGGAACCATCCCGGCATTTGCCTGAAACGATTTAGGGAAATCACGGAAAACCTAAATCAGGATGGCCGGAGACGGGATTGAACCGTCGTCCTTCCGAATGCGAGTCCAGTGTGCTACCACTGCGCCACATCGCTCGGTATTAGCTTTAGAATCACTTGCAGTTACATTAATGTAAATCAGTTATGTCTCATGAGTGCTAATTTTAATCGTTCTTTTAAAAGATATATGATGCCTGAATTGTTTTAATGCTTTATTGTTACAGCCAACGACCATTACGAACTGAACGAATTGTGGCGTGGAGAAACAATAATTGGTATTCCGTCATTTATTCTTTTGCAACTTCTTACGGCGTCCCTGAGATTAATTGCCGATCATCAAGAAGCGTTTTGCAAACTTGAATGCAAACGCGGAAGCCTAAAAACTATGATTCCGTTTCGCCACCCAAAAACAGATATCGGACCCGTAAAACTGACAGTGGTATTCTTTTAAAAGTCATTTTGGCCACCAACAAAGATGCATCCACCATCAGCAAATGGCCGTCTGCTCCAGTTAATTTTAAGAGATTTCTTTCCAGTGATTAATTTCTATTTCTCTTTAAAGTCTAGTTATCACATATTGTAGTAATCTTGCGTGAGCAGACGCGCCAGCCTTATAGACTTGCGGCGAGTTGCGCTTACGTTCTTGAAATTTTGCCCTCAGCTGATGAGTTTGTAGGTAGTTGGGAGCGGGCGTGGTAATTACGACGACAAGTAACTCCCACTCCCGTCACTTACTATAAATAGAGATACAGTTGTTCTTGCTGCGGTAGGGCAGCGATATTATGGTAGGGTGGGGGGGGGGGGGGGGGGGTAGACCCAGTGGTTTTACGCAGCCACAAGTTAATGCGCAGTCGATTGGAAGTATATTGGAGTTCGAACAAGAAAGACAAACACGAATGGTAGGAAAACTCGGTGCAGGCCAGCCCAGGTAATGCATAATTATGCATCAACCACCAATCAGCTCAACACTTTGTTTAGTTATTTTATTTTAATTCCATAGAAGCAGTGCAGCACAGTATCATTATACTAAGTTATTGTTGCTGCTGTTGTGGTCTTCAGTTCAAAGACTGATTTGATGCAGCTCTCCATGCTACTCTATCCCTGCAAGCTTCTTCATCTCCGAATAACTACTGCAACGTAAATCTTTCTAAATCTGCTTACTTCATTCATTTCTTGGTCTCCCTCTACGATTTTTAGCCCCCACACTTCCCTCCAGCACTAAATTGGTGATCCCTTGATATCTCAGACTGTGTACTAGCAATCGGTCGCTTCTTCTAATCAGTTTGCACCACAAATATCTCTTCTCCCCAATTCTGTTCACTACATCCTCATTAGGTAAGTGATCTGCCTGTCAGTATTCTTCTGTAACACCACATTTCGAAAGCTTCTATTCTCTTCTCTCTATGTGATGGAGTCCATAATGAAAGATCGGCTATTAAGTTATCTTGAAGAAAATAACCCTTTTATGACACATAGCATGGCATTCGGAAGGGCAAGTCAACTACAGCAGCAGCACTTGACTTGGTTACAAATATAACTCGGGTTTTTAAGACAAGGCGTCTTTAGCACTGGTACTCTGTGACCTTAGTAAGGCACTTGATTTTACCCCAAATGAGGCCCTGCTTAGCAAGCTAAAATCATATGGTATTGGGGAAGCTGTTCTACAAAGTCTCAAATCCTACCTAAATAACAGATGACAGATTTTATCACTGCAAGGTCAAGAATCAGGTGAAGTGAAGTTGAAACATGGTGTGCAACAGGGATTTTAGGGTTGGTCGGTTGATTTAGGGGGAAGGGAACAAACAGCGAGGTTCACTGGTCCCATTGAATTAGAGAAGGTTGGGGGAGGAAGTCGGCCATGCCCTTTCAAAGGAACCATCCTGGCATTTGCCTGAAGCAATTTAGGGAATCAAGGTAGTGATTCGTGATAGAGTCCCCGTTGTTCTTAATTTTCTTTAATAACATAGGCTCCAATCGGCATACCTTGCAGTTTGCAGATGACATAACTTTGTTCTGAAAAAGGGGGAAGAATGTACTTCAAGCTGCTCAACAAGCACAAGTCATATTCAGTGAGGCCAAGGCCTGGTTCATCATGAACAAGATGAAAATTAATGAAGACAAAACACAGAGAATGATATACAGTCACAGTGATACTGAAGCAGTGGGTGACACAGAAGCTGCTAGGCTTTGGGTTTTTTTAATTGATACTAAGTTAACCTGGCAACAGCACACTAAACATGTTACGTATGTTCCAAACTCTCATGATCTATACCTCTTGAGGAAAGTAAAAGGTGTTCTAACACGCCAGTACCTATTAACAGCATACTATACAATGTTTCACAGTCACAACAGCTATGGACTATTACTGTGGGGCAGTTCCGCAGGCTGCAAGACTGTGCTTTTACTACAAAAGAAAGCAATGAGGATAATTATCTCATGCAAAAAAACTGACCATTGCAAACCAATTTTTCCCAGATTTGGAGTTGTGATTGTTTTCAGACAATGTATTTTCAACTGCCTTGTTCACACAAAGACAAATCATGAGACCTACAGAAAGAGAAATAAAGTTCATCAATACAGCATTCGCTGTAAAGATAGAATAGACAGGTCAAGATGCCAATTACCAAAGACACAGAATAGCTTCCCAATATTTGCCCTAAAATTACTTAATGCTCTACCTAAGGATATACAGTCATTACCAATCGAACAATCTAGGACTAAAATTTTGTGTATACTGTAATATCAACCTTTGTACAGTGTAGAAGACTATTTCTCTGGTGATAGAATGGTGTCTTCCTGAGCTGTAACTCAGTACCAATGAAAATAGCAGCAACTCTGCTATTTTACTCATGATTGTCTTATTATTGTAATGTATATTGTAATCTGTTTCTTAAATATATGTTATTAGTACTCACTTTAGTATCACAGTTTAAGCTGCAATTTGTTATTAGTTTTAATGTGGTAATATTATTGTAAAATTGGCACTGACTGTCTATCCATGGCTGGGGAATAATAAAGAACTGGTAATAATGGTTATAATCATGAATCTGCTGTTTAATACGGTCTATTAACCATACTACAACTGAGAAATTTTTGTAGACAAGCATTTCTGTACCTAAAGGTCAAGCTAGGCAATATAGCAAATGGAACGAACCATACGAGATCGAATTTGAAACTTCTGGATCACCAATCTGATATATAGCTAACTGAATTACAGAGACATTTATAAATGTGAAACAGGTACAACTTCTCATTACTATTTGTATCTGAAAGAAATAGGATTGAAATTACAACCCCTCTATTGTTTCCATAAATCACTTGTATAGTTGTTTTGAAAGTGCCACAGTTGTTTTCCAATTCATGTTTGTGCTCTGCCTCTAATGTACTTGCCACACACATGCCATGTTAAATCCCATTCTTGCTTCATTATTATAATTGTTATTGATATGAGACAGATTACCTGCATATGCTAGTTTCTCAGAACCATGTTGATGATAAGAATTCATCTAATGGTATTTCTTGTAAGTATGCTGGACAGTGATATATTTGAAGCTAGTAGAAAAAATATTCTCTGTTTATATATATACAGCCTATATACCGAGTGATCAAAAAGTCAGTAAAAATTTGAAAACTGAATAAATCACGGAATAATGTAGATAGGAAGGTACAAATTGACACACGTGCTTGGAATGACATGGGGTTTTATTAAAACCAAAAAAATACAAAAGTTCAAAAAATGTCTGACAGATAGCGCTTCATCTGATCAGAATAGCAATAATTAGCATAACAAAGTAAGATAAAGCAAAGATGATGTTCTTTACAGGAAATGCTCAATACGTCCACCATCATTCCTCAACAATAGCTGTCGTCGAGGAATAATGTTGTGAACAGCACTGTAAAGCATGTACGGAGTTATGGTGAGGCATTGGCGTCAGATGTTGTCTTTCATCATGCCTAGAGATGTCAGTCGATCACGATACACTTGCGACTTCAGGTAACCCCAAAGCCAACAGTCGCACGGACTGAGGTCTGGGGACCTGGGAGGCCAAACAGGACGAAAGTGGCGGATGAGCACACGATCATGACCAAACGACGCGCGCAAGAGATCTTTCACGGGTCTAGCAATATGGGGTGGTTCTACTAAAACCCCATGTCATTCCAAGCATGTATGCCGATTTTTACCTCTCTATCTACATTATTCTGTTGTTTTTTTAAGTTTTCAAATTTATATTGACTTTTTGATCACCCGGTATTCTCGCGGAAAATGTAGTACTATGTGTAGTCATACTTATAGTGTTTGAATAATAAAATATTTCGTATATCTTGTGGTTCTGAGAATAAAATATTCATTTTGAAAGAAATAAAAGCCAGTGGCTTTCACTGTTTCATACCAGCTCCAGATTGATATGAAGTACGGCCTTTGTAGAGTTTGAAAAAGTAGTAGAGAAATGTTGTCAGTTCATCATTCATGGTCAGCTACCTCAACGAATAAAGATATGTCTAAGTACTAGTTCCACACCAAGATAATTTGCAGATACTTCACAGAAAGGTTCTAGAGGATATAATGTTCGTGGTCCTTGTTACATTATTTTCTGGTGTGATTCTACTAAAAATAAAGAATGAAAATGAGATAAGAATATCATTTTTCTGTACAAAATAATGTGCTTAAAACCTTCCAAAATAAGGTCAGAATTAGTTCTTCAGTAAGGACTACATCTACATCCACATATAAACTCTGCAAACAACTGTGAATCACGCTGCAGAGGATACTTCCCACAGTACCAGTTATTAGGATCTCTTCCCATTCCATTCATGTATGGAACGAGGAAATAATGATTGATGTGCACACTACAATTAGTTTAATCTTGTCTTTGCAATACCTGTGGGAGCAATATGTAGGTGGCTGTAGTATATCCCTAGATTCATCATTTTAAGTTGGTTCTTGAAACTTGCTAACAAGGGACACATTTGATATTGAATGTTCAGAACAACATGAAACCATGCTTAGATTAACACTCAGTCATAACAAAACAGTGGTGTATGTCATTTCCACGCAAAACATTGGAACCTACCCCAAGTGACATTTTAATACAGGGAAACAAAGTAACAATAGCGTAAAACACACATATTCTATACACCTGATAGTGCTTTTATTAGCCCTATATACCTGATAGCGCTTATTATATAGCGAAGATGTGCATTTCAATGAAGTGGTTAAAACAAAGATGAACAGAACAGTGTGTACATCTAATTAAAGGCACGATTTTACATTCAAAATCACTTTCTCATTCAAACAGTCCAATATCAAAAGCCACACTGATTATATTTTCAAATGATTGTATGGGTCTGTCAATGTCATAACCTGCCTTTCGCCAAGAATATTGCAACATAGTTGTATACTTTGGTGCAGAAAACTGATTGTAAATCATAGAGTGAGGTCTGATGATGAAATGATTGTGTATCTCCACTTGTGGAATGGCACATTGTAGTCTTATAAAATCACCAATACGTCTGATACAGATTTTAAATTACTGAAAGAAGTAAACATCAAGGGGTTGACAATACTTTGCTGTTTTTGGTGGCAATATCTTCAGCATAACATCTTTTTTTGAAAATTTTGCATCTAGAATGGCACAATCTGCATGACTGGGCCAAGAATCGTACAGCAGTAGGCTCTTTTCACTTTTTACTTATTCGGCAATGACTGAAGTTAGACGGGATTTCATGTGTTCTTTAGTCATTTTTTCACTTTTGCTTACCTATATGAAAGGAAGCATATGGGCTGAAAGTGCCTTGTGCCTCTTGAAAACAGATGTACAAATTGTTTGCTACTTTTCCTATCACTGGTAAAGCCACATCAGTTATGTAGCTGTGGGTAGAGCTACGGGCAGATTGCAACACACGAGCTGTAGTTTTCTCTCCTCTCTGAGATAGTGTTAATGATGAAGACATTTCATACTGCAAGTGACTGGTCACTGTTCCAAACATTTCTTTTTTCGATACCCTGTTCTGTCATAAACATGTTCGCTTCCTTCACAAACTGTTGTGCCTTGTGACATATATATTATCGTCATCTGTATCGTTATGTGTAATAAATGAAGTAATATACCTGGATGAAACGTCATATTCAGCGTTAAGATTGTAGAAAAAAAACTGAATCTTTGAAATTGTCCCAGCCAAGCATTTTAGACGCTTCTAGTGTCCACATTTGCAGATGCCAATAGTGAACTACAGATCAATACGAACTTGCTCTATGAAATTGCTACATTGAACGCTGTTTTATAGTTTTTAAATACGACAGTCTGTTTCCTTTGAAAAGAGCTCCTTCTCGGCTTGAGCTAGACACATAATTTGGAATTAAGCTTAAATTTTATTTACTTTTAATGCAATTACAGGGCATCATTAGTTTGCTGTAGGAATTGAAGCCACGACTGTAATAGTCTTCATAAATGGTCTGTAGTACTCTGTCATCAGTATCTTCTAATACAATGAGCCACTACTGCTTGGGTGGAGATAGTTAGTACTCACTTTGACTAGACTATTCCTGGTGTTCTGGGGATGAACGGCGTATACTGCTTAAACAGCCACCTTCAGGTCCAGGTTCTTCCTGTATTTCAAGATCAGTATATCTATCTAGTGAAATGTCATGTATTTTTTTGTCATTCTCATTATATTTCTAAATCATGATGCAGATGCAAAGCAGCAGCTTGTTAACGTATCGGCCGCCGAGGACTGGCTTCCACAGCTTCTCTTACTCTATCGATATTCTCTGGCGTCCGGGATGACCTTGGACGTCCTGTCGACTTCCGTTTCAACGCCAAACCGGTAGCTCTGAAGTTACTCATCCACAGCATAATTGTGTAGCATGTCCGAATTTTTCCTTATGGACCTAAATTAAAACGCCTATGGAACTGCCGCTGCACAGCAATACAGGAATCGCCACTTTTAAAAAACGCCTCGACAACAAACGCGCGATGCTCAACTGACCACTCCTCCACGGCTACTAAAAATGTCCACGTGTACGCTCTGAAACGCGCTTAAAAAAAAAAAAACGCGGTTCCGGACTGAAGCGCCCAGAACCGCTCGGCTACAGCGGCCGGCTAAGCGCGCTTATCCGCACCACCCTCCACCACCTACTCGCTCAACCGCGCGGCGGCGAAAACCGTCAGATCATTTTGCCGCTCCCTGTAGGATTAATTTTCGTCATGATATCTCTGTACACTGTTTACACAGCAATCTGGATGCGAAAACTCCAAGAGACACATTCATGTTGCAGCTGCATCATTCACGCAGCTCGAGCACTTGTTAGTGCAGCTACATGTCACCGTCTGATGGCGCTAGCAGACGAGTGCAGAATTTTGCATGGAAATGACGCACACCGATGTTGTTTTTATGATTTAAAGTGGTTGACTAAGCATGGTTTCGTGCGGTTCCGAGCATTCGCGGTTAGATGTGTCCCTTTTAAGTAGAATTTTAAGGAAAAGTTTGTGCCTATCTTCAAGCAATTGCCAGTTCAGGTCTTTCAGCGTCTTCTTGATGCTCTCTCATGGATCAAATAAACCAGTGACCACTCGTCCTGCTCTTTTTTTGTATACGTTCAATATCCCCAGTTAGCCCTATCTGCTACACGTCCTACACGCGTGAACAATATTTTTTGATGGGCCGCATCAGTATTTTCAAAGCAACAACCTTTGCCAACTGATAGCATTCCACTAATATTCTACCTATGAACTGAAGTCTGCCACTTTCTTTACCTGTCACTGACAAGCGCTTATAATAGTGCCATTCCATAACCCTACAAAATGTTACACCCAGGTATTTGTACGACCTGACGCATTCCTAGTGTGACTCACTGATATTGTAGAAAGAGCGTATTGCGTTTATTTCGTAGAGCAAAATTTTACATTTCTGAACATGTAAAATAAGTTGCCAACCTTTACACCGCTTTCAAATCTTGTGTGTTGTTGTTTCCATTTAAAACGTATTCTAAGTCTTCATACTTCACTTAAAAAAAGAAGTAAGATTAATTTTAACGCCCTTTTAAAGAGAGTGCCATTAGAAATTGAGCATTAGCTCGGATGTTTTTGTAGATGTCATCCTGGCATTTGCCATACTCTATTTAGGGGAAATCTGTATCTCGATGCCTGGACAGACGATTGAAGACCCCTCCTCGTAGACAAAAGTTATATATCTTAACCACTGTGTTGTCCGTTATCTCCTCACGACCAGCGGCCCTAAATTACACTCATGCTCATAAATTAAGGATAATTACAGAATGTGGTGCCACACAACGTGGCACTACGCAAAACTGGCGCTAATAGCATAGGTACATAGAGAGCACACACGACACAGATCTGTAAGTCCACGGTATTGGTGATAAGTTGAAAAAACCGTCCCGAAACACATGTGCTACAAAACGCCACTGTTTCCTGCGCATGTACCCCGACATCAACATGGGATATGATCACCATGCACACATACACAGGCTGCACAACGGGTGTGGCATACTCTGGATCAGGTGGTCGAGCAGCTGCTGGGGTATAGCCTCCCATTCTTGCACCAGTGCCTGTCGGAGCTCCTAAAGTACCGTAGGGGTGTGGAGACGTGCAGCGATACGTCGACCGAGAGCATCCCAGACGTGTTCGATGGGGTTTAGGTCTGGAGAACAGGCAGGCCACTCCATTCACCTGATATCTTCTGTTTCAAGGTACTTCTCCACGATGGCAGCTCGGTGGGGCCGTGCGTTATCATCCATCAGGAGGAAGGTAGGACGCACTACACTCCTGAAAAGGCGGACATACTGGTGCAAAATGACGTTCCGATACACCTAATCTGTTACAGTTCCTCTGTCAACGACATGCAGGTGTGTACGTGCATCAATCATAATCCCACCCCACACCATCAAACCATGACCTCCATACAGGTCCCTTTCAATGACATTAAGGGGTTGGTATCTGGTTCCTGGTTCACTTCATATAAAAACCCGGCGAGAATCACTGTTCAGACTACACATGGACTCGTCCGTGAACATAAGCTGGGACCACTGTTACAATGACCATGTGCTGTGTTCTTGACACCAGGCTTTAAGGGCTCTCCTGTGACCAGGGGTCAGTGGAATGTACTTTGCAGGTCTCTGGGCGAATAAACCATGTCTGTTCAGTCGTCTGTGACTGTGTGTCTGGAGACAACTGGTCTAGTGGCTGTGGTAAGGTCCCGAGCAAGGCTACCTGCAGTGCTCCGTGACCGTCTGCGGGCACTGACGGAGAGATATCGGTCTTCTTGTGGTGTTGTACACTGTGGACGTCCCATACTGTAGCGCCTTGACACGTTTCCTGTCTGCTGAAATCGTTGCCATAATCTTGAGTTCACACTTTGTGGCACACGGAAGGCCTGTGCTACGACCTGCTGTGTTTGACCAGCCTCCAGTCGCCCTAGCATTCTACCCCTCATGACGTCATCAATATGTGTTCTTTGAGTCATTTTCAACACACAGTCACCATTAGCACGTCTGAAAACGTCTGCACACTTACTCGCTGCACCGTACTCTGACATGCGCCAACACACCTCTGTATATGTGGACTGCTGCCAGCGCCACCGTGCGACGACCGCAGGTCAAATGCACCGCATGGTCATACCCCGAGGTGATTTAAACCCTCAAACCGCCCACCAGAGCGTTGTTTCAACATGTATCAGCATTATCCTTAATTTATGAGCTTGAGTGTAGATTGTTTTTCCTCTGCACGATGGCATCTACGAGCAGGACAATGGAGCGTGTCACACAGCTCGCAGTGTACGTGCGAAGAGCACCAGGATGCGTTTACCATACTCCCCTGGCCGCCAAACTCCTCGGATTTAAACTCACTCGAGAGTCTGTGGAACCACATCGGTGGGGCGGTAGAATATGTCATCCATTAATTTCAGTACTGATCTACAGTGATCAGCCAGAACATTATGACCACCTACCTCCTATCTACATAAACCCGTCCAGGAGATAGCAGCGTCACCTGGCGAGGAATGACTGCCAGCTCCCTCCAGCGACCTACCATGGCCTTATTGCTTCCATGCTACCACGCGTCGCTGCTGTTATCCGTGCCATGGGTGGACGTACTGGCTACTGGATAGGTGGTCATAATGTTCTGGCTGATCAGTGTACACTTAGGAGCCACATTATGAGTGCCCGCTTAATAGCATGCTGGTCCGCCTTCATAACACAATGCTGCAGCATGGTCTCCACAAATCCTTGGTTGGTTTTCTGAGGTATGTATCACCAGATATTCACGCACACGTCACGTAATTCACATAAACTGCGGGTCGATGGTTAGTGGGCACGAAGCTGGCGGCTAGCGTGTGTGTGTGTGTGTGTGTGTGTGTGTGTGTGTGTTGGGGCTTACGGGCGCTCAACGTCGAGGTCATTAGTCCCCTGACACACATTAAAAGAAACGAATGTGGACAGGCTTAGCAAAATCCAAGCACACACGCATAGAAAGCAGGAAAAGAAGGAAAATGCTATATAAGAAAGTAAAACGTAAGGAAAACGAAAACGTAGCATCAAGAATGCCGCAGGTAATTGTCATTGGCTGGCCACTTACATAAAATATGGGCGAGCTTGTCACACAGTGAGGAAATTAAGACCCTCTCCCTAAAATCTTTGCAAAACATTTGACAAGTCACAGAACTTTAAAACTTTAACCACATTCGTTCGAGTGTTTCCTAAACACTCCGCCGGCAAGTCAGCCGCGGCCCGCTGGTCAGAAAATGAAACGCAATCCAATAAAACGTGGCGCTCAGTGACCTGGATGCCACAAGCACCACACATTGGAGGGTCCTCTCGCCGGAGCAGGAAGCCATGCGTCATAGGAGTGTGGCCTATCCGAAGCCGAGTGAGGAGAAACTCGTCCCGTCTACAGGGATGGAAGGAAGTACGCCACACACGCGTTGTGGGCTACTGGCGATCAGTAGCGTCCCAGAATTTGCTCTGCCACCACATCTGCCACAGATTGCTGCCTATCATGCTTTACAGTGCGCGCAAGCCTTATACAGTACCTCCACGTTCTGTGATGAGTATTGGGCGGCAGCACCTTGTCGCCTACTTGTGATTTCGCCATCCTCTTTAGATGCTCACGAGAATAGCCCGCGAACAGTCGACAAGTTTCTCCGTCTGGGAGGTGCTCACCGCCGCGCCTCAAGGTGCCAAGTTATACCAATCTGTCCTTTGTCAAAGTTACCTATATCAATGATCCCCATTTGTGGGCTGCCTCATCACTAAAATTATTCACCATTCGTCTGTACTCCATTACAGACTTTACTCACAGTGTCCTGCACCCACAAAACTAACAGGCAACATTCATTCTTGCGGCAACGAATGTTTATGCTTCAGCTCATCTTGTACTTTTCGAACGTATTTTGAATGCAAATTGAACAACAGTGATGATGATGATAACCTCCAGTCTTAATTCTTACACCACTTCCCCCCCTCCCCCCCCCCTTCTCAAGAATTTCTCTTTCTTGATTCTCAACTTTTTCTATTCCTCCGTGATTTTTGTAGATATTCCTGTTTATGCATCTGTCTTTGTTATTTGTTACAGCTGTTATTACGATTTCAGACACCTTGCATCTCCTGACACTGTTGATGGCTTTCTCGCGGCCATTAAATACTATGAATGTACTGCGTTTTATACGGATTTTTCTTCTCAATAAGATGATCACATCAGAAGTATTTGTCTGGTACTTTTCTGAAGCCACATACAGTAGAAGACGAATGGGCAGCTTTGAGAGATGAAATATTGAGGGCAGAGGATTAAATAGGTGAAAAGACAAGGCCAAGTAGAAGTCCAAGGATATCACAGGAGATATTAGATTTAATTGGTGAAAGGAGAAAATGTAAACGTGCAGGCAATACAAACGTCTAAGACACGAGATTCACAGGAAATACAAAGTGGCTAAGCAAGAATGTTTAGAGCAGTAAAGTAAAGATATAGACGCACATACAGGGTAATTATAATTAAACTTTTGCTACTTGAGAGAGTCCCCCGTGAAAGACGTGTTCTCGTAGGACAATGAAACTTTGTGGAAACATTTGTAAGGACATGCGAAACAGAAGTAACGAATAAACAATTGAAATAAACACATTTTAATTTCCACTTGAGAAAGTAGCAATTGTTAACTGAGTTCCATGTTTACCTTCCAGGTTACAAACGTTGCTCATTGTGGCGACCTTCTGCATCCACGAGAGCCTGGAACCGCACTAAATGGGATGTTAGCTATATCCCTCGCTATGTTCGTCTTCGACCTCCAAAGTGTGTTACTGCCCTGTTGATAAACCCTGTCCTTCAGCTAACCCCACAGCCAAAAATCAAGCCGGTTCAAATCTGGTCACCTTGGTTGCTATGCAGTTTGGAACGATCGGCCAATTATTCAGTATCCTCCAAATGAGTTGCGGAGTAACCGATTGACCCGACGAGCGATGTGAGGTGGAGCTCCATCGTGCATCATAACAGTTGAGTCCTACGCATTTCTCTCCCGCAGAGTAGGGATCACATGTTGGCGAAGAAAATCACAGTAAAATGTGCCTTTCACGCTTCGTGTCCTTGGTCCTTGGCGTCCACTTCTTCCTTACGTCGTCATACCAGTGCCGGCGTCTAACGGCATGTCACGACACTAATACAGCTAACAACGCAGAGCCTACCAGTCTGAAAATAATCCGTGTAAAGTTAGGTACCCACGTGGTAAATAGTTTTTCGTCTACACTCGCTCAGGTAACGGAAGATTAATTATAACCACCCTGTAAAACTAGGGGAAAGATAGCTACTGCCTATAGGAAAATTGAAGAGACGTTTGGAGAAAAGAAAAGCAGATGGATGAGCTGTATGTCAAGAGTTCAGATGGAAAACCAGGACTAAGCAAAAAGGGAAAGATGAAAGGAACGTATAGAAGGAGTATACAAGGAAAATGTATTTGAATATTATAGAAAGAGAACGTAGATGAAGATAAGAGATATGATACTGCGAGAAGAATTGGACAGAGCGCTGAAGACGTAAGTCGAAGCGATGACCCTGGAATAAACACCATGCCAAAAGAACTACTGATATCCTTTGGACAGCGAGCCATGAAAGATGTACGAGGCAGGTCAAATACCCTGACTTCAAGAAGCATAAAATAATTGCAATTCCAAAGAAAGCAGGTGCTAACAGATATGAATATTACCAAACTATCAGTTTATTACGTCATGGTTGCAAAATACTACACGACTTATTTATAGAAGAATGGAAAAACTGATGGAAGCCGATCTTGGGGAAGATCAATTTGGATTCCGAAGAAATGTAAGAATACACGAAGCAATACTGACCTTCCGATTTATATGAAAAGATTGCTTACGGAAAGGCAAATCAACGTTTATAGCGTTTGTGGATTTGGAGAAAGCTTTTGACAATGTCGACTGGAATACACCCTATCAAACTCTGAAGGTAGAAGCGATAAAATACGGGGATCGGAAGGTAATGCGCAACTTGTACAGAAACAAGAAGACAGTTATAAGGGACGAGGGATGAAAGGGAAGGAGTGGTTGCGAAGGGAGTGAGACTGGGTTGTAGCCTACCCCGATGTTATTCAATTTGTACATTGAGCAAGCAGAAAAGGAAACCAAAGAAAAATTTGGAAAAGAGATTAAAGTTCAGGGAGGATAAATAAAAACTTTGAGGTTTTCTGATGACATTGTAATTCGCCAAAGACAGCAAAGGACTTGGAAGAGTAGTTGAACGGAAAGTAAAGTGTGTTGAAAGGAGGATATCAGATGAACATCAACAAAAGCAAAACAAGGATAATGGAATGTAGTCGAATTAAATCAAGAAGTGCTAAGGAAATTGGATTAAGGGACGAGACACTGAAAGAAGTACACGAGTTTTGCTATTTGGGCAATAAGACAACTGATGGCGACCGATGCAGAGAGAATATAAAACGTAGTCTGGAGAAAAAAAAGTAAGTTTCTCCAGAAGAGAAATTTGTTGACACCGAATATAGATTTAAATACTTTAAAAATGGATTTAAAACAGTCTCTACTGTAATAAAACGTTTATTTACATTGGTTACTGGTTTTGGTCAGAATGTGGCCATCTTCAGATGTAAGAAATGTAAGATGATGGTAGTTTGTGGCGGTGAACGGAGCAAGTGTTATGATTCCACGAACGTCAACTGCTAAACTTAGCGTTTAACGAGAAAATGGTTCAAATGGCTCTGAGCACTATGGGACTCAACATCTGCGGTCATAAGTCCCCTAGAACTTAGAACTACTTAAACCTAACTAACCTAAGGACATCACACACATCCATGCCCGAGGCAGGATTCGAACCTGCGCCCGTAGCAGTCGCGCGGTTCCGGACTGAGCGCCTGAACCGCTAGACCACCGCGGCCGGCAGCGTTTAACGTTCGTGGAATCATAACTCTCACTCAGTTCACCGCCACCATGTGCCATCATGGTATAAACGGTATGAAGATGGTCACTTTCTGACCGAAACCGGTAGCCATTGTAAATAAATGTTTTATTGCAGCCGAGACTGTTTTTAATCCATTTTAAAGTACTTTTAGCCAGACCGCTGTTCCTCCACGAGTAATGCTCTAAAAAATTACAAATTACTGTGATAAGAAGTCTTTTTCTCAAGGTATCTGTATGGATTGTAGCCATGTATGGAAGTGAAACGTGGACGATAAGCAATGCAGACAATGCGGACATCATAGAAGTGCGTCGCCTTGGTATTGCCCGACCAGCATGAGGGAGGCTGTTGCTTTCGCTTCCTATTTACGGTATCCAGTCGAATGAGTCGCCCCCACCATCAGTCGGTGGGATACTGCCCTAGGCCAGTACCAACCTTTTGTCTGTTAACATGCATTTTCTACGCCAAGAGTGGGAACTTTCTGATGCACTCCCATGTTCCTTTACGAAACTAGTGAAATTCTGGCTCGTCACATTGGCAAAGCTGATGGGGCTCTGCGAAGCCTGAAGTTTGAATCGATTTCACACCTTCCTTATTTCCCCAATCTTGTCCATTCCAAATTTTTGTTGTTGCTCTAATCAAGAGAGACATCAAGAGTAATCAAATGGTTCAAATGGCTCTGAGCACTATGGGACTTAACATTTGAGGTCATCAGTCCCCTAGAACTTAGAACTGCTTCAGCCTAGCTAACCTAAGGACATCACACACATCCATGCCCGAGGCAGGATTCGAACCTGCGACCGTAGCAGTCGCGCCGTTCCAGACTGAAGCGCCTAGAACCGCTCGGCCACCGCGGCCGGCCAAGAGTAATCATTACACCTCGGACGATAAAGTTAAGGTAGCTGTCAAGTCATGGATTTGAGAAAAGTCGGAAAATTTTTTGTGTGACGGTATGAAAAAAACTTGTTACACGTTAGAAGAAATGTATTTATCTTACCGGTGTCTATGTCGAAAAATAAATATATGATTTTGAAGCTTAAGAATTGTACTTTAATGTACTTTTTGTGCGATTTTCGTAATTCTTTTTGTTCGTGTTCTACAAGCATGTGTGCATTAATTTCCATCCTACCCTCGTGTGAATCAACATGCTTAACTTGTCTTACAAAGAATGCTGGATACCAAGAAAGACATCTATTTTCGTTGTTGTTTACCTGTGTTATTAAGTTTTTCAAGATACGAGTATGTTCTTTCAGATTCCAACTTCTGTTCGACGCTACTAGGTTACGATCTGAGTCTGATGGCGCAAGGGGGTTGCTTTGCACTGCAGTGTATGTTCTTGCAGATGAGGTGGATATATGGACTGACAAGAACGTGGCAGTAGGGCGGAGGTGGGACCACACCTGTGGCTGGGCGCCCACCAGATGGCCGTGGCGACCCCGCCCACTGGAAGTGTGATGGACGCCACGGCGGGCGTGTCCACCGCTGTCAACAGGCGGGGCGCGGGTGCACACTGTGCACTGCGTCACCCGTAAACCACCGCCAGGTGGAGCTGCGCCCCAGGCACGCCTTCACAGCGCGTATCTCACGGACCGCGGTGTGCGTCAGAGGAACACGCGCATTGCTGATGGAGCCAAACATTTCATCACCGCCACCTTCAGGTCATTACCGAGATGCGAATGTTTGTCTGAGACCATCTAAAGCTTTATTTCAATGTCTAAAATGTCTCCACTTCTTCTACCATACTCTCTGTCGGAGATGATAAGGCAGTTCGACAGCCTCACAATACTGTTAAGCTCTTTATTTTCTTAGGCTAGTGTATATACTGAGGTAGGTTTAACATCTTCTCTCGAAGAAAAATTGCCTATGAATACAGTTTCTATATGGCTTTTGGAGGTTTCGCTCCGATTTCAAATATGTATCCCTACATTTTTGTTTTTCATTCTTTTTAATTATTACAGATAGTACAACAGGGTGTCTGGAAACCGGCCCGTTAAGGGGGGTAGGACGCCAAACGGGCCGACTTGGAGCAGGAGAGGCACCACAGGACATTTTATTTTCTACTGTCTAAACTTTTACAAATAAATTTCATCATTTTTTTCACTTACTGTTGGCTGCATTTGTTGCTATAGGTACATTTTTCTTCACAAGTAAGAGAGATTCTTTGATGAATTTTGCACAGCATACAAACCATACTCACAGGTGTATGAAACTCTAGAATTCTCCAAATCTATTAAAAACTGTGGTAAATATTGAGATAATTAACTACAAAATTTGATTTTTTTCCAAACATTAAGTTTAAAACATAACAGCTCATTCATTTTTTCATAAATTTAATAGATTCTAGAGTTTCAGACACCTGTGAGTATGGTTTGTATGCTGTGCAAAATTCATCGAACAGTCTCTCTTACTTATGAAGAAAAGTGTAAATATAGCAACAAATGCAGTCAATAGTAAATGAAAGAAGATGAAATTTCACATGTAAAAAAATTGTTTTTGTTATGTTTTTGAACTTCTGCTGCTACGAGTGTGAATCCTGAATCCTTGCTGGTCATGCTGACAAAGTTTTATGAATTTACTTGTAAAGTATAGACAGTGGAACTTAAATGTCATGTGGTGCCTCTCCTACTGCAAGTCGGCCCGTTTGACGCCCTACCCCCCTTAAGGAATCACGGTTCTTTTCAACCTAATATACCAGTAGGCTGGGAGTGTGATCATTTGGAGTCCTAATTGTGAGTACATGGGAGGAAAATTGCATTTCTGGGATTCGTGAAAAAACCGCGCGCCGTATGCGCTGGGGGATGTCTTGGTGCTCTGTTCCTATTCGAGTTAGGAACATGGGATAAAAGAATTCTGATATAGCCCGGACCAGCCATTCGAAAATCTGTCTAAGTTGAAACGTCCCCTTTGAAAAATTGTACATGACTGTGCTTAAACTGACACACAATATTTTTTTAGCGCAACGCAATCTGACTTTCAGTAATCCCTACAAGAGAATGGCCCTGACTAAATTAACCTATACGTTTCACAAATCACTTACCTCACAAAAATCTTCGTACTAGAACTACTGCAATACAGCGAGCGCCACTACTGCCAGCTAAATAAAAGATTCAAGCTACGGAAGGCGCTAACTACTGATAGGCATAGTTAGCAAATGAAAGATTTTAATAGAGAACAAACAATGTATTTACCTTAATAGTCATAATATATATAGCAGTTCGTGCGATCCAGTCTTACAAATTTCAAAACTCCGCCATTTCTCTCCCCACATCCACCACTGCTGGCGGCTCACCTCCAACTGCGCAACGCTACGCGCTTTTAACAGCCAACTGCCCAACGCTACAATGGCGAGTATTACAACAATGCCAACCAGCCACAGACTGCACACAGCACAGCCAGTGATTTTATACAGAGCGCTACGTGGCGTTACCAATATAAAAAACTAAACAGCCTACTTACAAAGTGTAGCAGCGTTACAGTATGTTAAGCAAGGTTTGAACAACGAACCAGAGGTGGTGCCCCGGCCAGACAAGTTGAGCGAATCCATTAATTCTTTTTGCAAAAGATTTTAACTGAGCTGAAATTAATGCTCAGCTGATGGCACCATTTGTAAGTGTACCGTTTGGATTTAATGTGCAAAAACATGCAGAAAACACGTTTCTCTGGAAGGTTTTTGAAGCATACCCTTTCTATACTCTAAACTTGTACGAATCGGTTAGATAAATGGATAAGTGAAAACGAATTTTTTTATTTCAGTAATCGTTATCCGTTTTCCAGATACGATCGTTTAAAGCAGAAAGCGCGGAAACGGTTTAAAGTGGACCAAATAAATAAAAATGCGTTCCTACTATAAAATTGGAAACTCGTTGTCAAGAATTTAGCTTCATTCGATTTTACGTGCAAAAACATATTTTTTTGTGAGGTTTTTACACACGCCACTTCTATGTTTCAGACTTGTGCGAATCGGTTCAAATTTTGCAAAAAGGTGACAAATACAGGTAATTAATTGTCGTCCAGTTGTTCTTTGTAAGCCGTATCCGTTGCCATGATATAAGTAACATGCTTCGAAAGACAATAAAAGAAACCTATACCGGATCAGCCGTCGCCCGAATCAACAAAAATCTACGGCGATCTAATGTCAAAATTATGGCAGAGTAAAAATCGGGAACTGGAATGAAAAATGCTCCTATCCTAGTAGAAATAAGGAGAGTATGTCCTGGGCAAAGTTAGAGATGCAAAAGAAGGGAATTAGCTTTTCGACTTATATGGCAGCTTCAGCTTAAAATCCATGGAGAAGAAATAAAAACTTTGAGGTTTGCCGATGACATTGTAATTCTGTCAGAGACAGCAAAGGACTTGGAAGAGCAGTTGAACGGAATGGACAGTGTCATGAAAGGAGGGTATAAGATGAACATCAACAAAAGCAAAACGAGGATAATGGAATGTAGTCGAGTTAACTCAGGTGATGCTGAGGGAATTAGATTAGGAAATGAGACACTTAAAGTAGTAAAGGAGTTTTCTTATTTGGGGAGAAAAATAACTGATGATGGTCGAAGTAGAGAGGATATCAAATGTACACTGGCAATGGCAAGGAAAGCATTTCTGAAGAAGAGAAATTTGTTAACATCGAGTATAGATTTAAGTGTCAGGAAGTCGTTCCTGAAAGTATTTGTATGGAGTGTAGCCATGTATGGAAGTGAAACATGAACGATAACTAGTTTGGACAAGAAGAGAATAGAAGCTTTCGAAATGTTGTGCTACAGAAGAATGCTGAAGATTAGATGGGTAGATCATATAACTAATGAGGAGGTACTGAATAGGATTGGGGAGAAGAGAAGTTTGTGGCACAACTTGATTAGAAGAAGGGATCGGTTGGTAGGACATGTTCTGAGGCATGAAGGGATCACCAATTTAGTATTGGAGGGCAGCGTGGAGGGTAAAAATCGTAGAGGGAGACCAAGAGATGAATACACTAAACAAATTCAGAAGGATGTAGGTTGAAGTAGGTACTGGGAGATGAAGAAGCTTGCACAGGATAGAGTAGCATGGAGAGCTGCATCAAACCAGTCTCAGGACTGAAGGCACAACAACAACAACATGGCAGCTTCAAGGACATTTAAATCAAAACATCTTAACACATTCGCGCTTTTTTACGAGTTAACCCTACTTCCCCAGCTCAGTGAGCTCTCTTAACTGCAAGGTGTTGTCACACTAGCATCTTGCAATTTATAGGCTAAAGTCTCTGTTCCTGTGCCCAAAATCCAGGAGATTCGCCAACCACAGTACACATGACATTGTGGCATGTGTCATGTTATACGACATGACATCATGTATCATTTTACGTTACTTGACATGATGCCTTATATTACATGACGTGGTTACTTATACTAACAAGTAAAAGTGAGCGAATATGTCAATAAGTTCTGATTTAAATGTCTTTGAAGCTGCCAGATAACTCGAAAAGCTAGTTCTCTTCTTTTACATCCCTAACTCTGCCAAGGATATATTTGCCTCTTTTTGTGGTATGATAGAAGAATCTTTCATTCTGGTTAAATTACGTGTGTACATATGAATGTGTGTGCGTCAGCGAGTTGTTCACCGATGGACGAGGGGGGTGAACTGTCAGTGATACAAAGATCCCACTCTCCAGCCAAGCGTTTTGTTTAAAGTGCTAGAAAAAATGGTAGCAGCAGGAATCAAATCCAAGCCGACAAACTGCCAGTCGGTGTCCTTCGCCACAGCGATTCAACACCAGCACATCGTCCGCCCCGGTAGCTGAGTGGTCAGCGTGACAGACTGTCAATCCTAAGGGCCCGGGTTCGATTCCCGGCTGGGTCGGAGATTTTCTCCGCTCAGGGACTGGGTGTTGTGTTGTCCTAATCATCATCATTTCATCCCCATCGACGCGCAGGTCGCCGAAGTGGCGTCAAATCGAAAGACCTGCACCAGGCGAACGGTCTACCCGACGGGAGGCCCTAGCCACACGACATTTCCATTTTACCAGTACATCAGGTGCTTCTCAAAACTCCCTCATACTCAACGCGTAAATCTTTAAAGAGCGTTTTACCTTTTCCTATACCCCACTCAGGCGAAATATTGTAGGAACTTGAAAGGGCATCTACCTGCTTATACTCACGTAGTTTTGAGCCAATTCGGTGAGCCATGCCCCACTCACTTCCCTTATTATATTTAAATTCGGAATAGATCTACCAGACTTTTAACTCTCATTATCTCGTCCAGAGATCTACTGGAAAAGGGCCCCGCCAGTAGATCATCTACAGAATACACCATGATGCTTACACATTTGTATTGTATGTTAACCGGGGGCCTAGAAACGACGGAAAGACTCCGTCCCCGTAGCAGCCGCAGTGGTCCACAACCCCACGACGACTACCGCAGTCCACTTCACCCCTCCGCCGCCCCACACCGAACCACTCTTTCAGGATTATTGTGCGCTTCGGCCCCCGGTGCCCCCCCCCCCCCCCCCCCTCCCAAGGGAACGTCGTACACCAGACGAGTGTAACCCCTATGTTTGCGTGGAGAACGTGTTTGCGCAGCAATCGCCGACATAATGTAGCTGAGGCAGAATAAGGGGAACCAGCCCGCATTCGCCGAGGCAGATGGAAAACCGCCTAAAAACCATCCACAGGCTGGCCGGCTCACTGGACCTCGACACATGTCTGCCGGGCGGATTCATGCCGGGGACCAGGCGCTCCTCCCCAATCGGGAAAGGTGTGTGTTAGACCGCACGGCTAACCGGGCGGGCTGCTTACACAATACTTTACACAAACTTTCAACAAAAAATATTGACCTGGTGTTTTGAACAACGAAGCAGCCACTGTGGTGGAAGAGATGATGTCACTTTAAAGCATGCACAGTCGAAAACTGACAACTGCCCCCCTTCTTTGAGTTGATCGTAGTGCGGCTGAGCATCATTTCAATACTCGACACTGGTTTCTAATTATCACGGAGAGATTGCTAGAAGACATGTTTTCGTCTGCTTCATTTGCATACTAGCACACATTCGAAGAGAGATGGTGCCCTTTTAATGCGATTTCCAACTCGCATTTGAAGAGAAATGGCATAATTTCAATGTGATATTTATAGTGTGCTGTAGCACATTAGCACATGATTACTGGGCGACACTTAAGGTTTACGTGAATCATCAACCAAAACTTCTATATCGTTCTCTCCGCCAGTTACTGGCTTGCTCCTTAACTTCTGTGAAATATTCCAATGCAATTGCAATAACGATTTTTTTGCTTATTCGTTAAATTGCCATTATTGTTTTGACGCCGTATGTTACGGTGCCTGTGAACGTACAACTCAAGTGTCGCCTTCGCATTTCTTCCGCAGTCTTCGTAAAGAAGTAGCATATCTTATTTCTCTTGGATTCAACCTAACCAGTTCGCGACACACGTGGATGACACGAAATGAAAGCTACATTTCCTCTGCGTCCCTTTTTTACCGGTATCGCGGCAGCGCAACACGCTATCTCCTGCTTATCCGACATGACACATGTCCTTATTTAGGTATGAAATCACGACTTACGCATAAGACAGCCATCGGTTCCATCTTGAAAGAAGATAAATTCTATTTTATAAATGCTCCACCTACTCCCAAACTTGTTACTGGGTATTGGAAAGCAGTTGATATCGTCTCATTTTGGAACTATGATAATAGTGGTTGAAATTATTATAGTTTTATCTGAAAAAGCGAGATTGATACCAGTATGTCTGTAATTAATGCAGCTATTAACAGAGACTATACATCGTTTAGTGAAGACTGTCTCAGAATTGCTCTGGGCGAAAACAGAATTACGATATCTTAAGCGGTTCCGGAAACTTTGACGGGAACAGCTCAAATGAATCACCCTGCTGTGTAGGAAACGCACCATTTGGTCAAACGAGTGATGGTGCTGAGTGTGATCATGCTGAAGAGCACTTGGTGTACTGTACAGAAACGAGGAAAAATTCACATAGACTGCTTTATTAAAAAAGCTGTAGCACCCAGAAGTGGAGGAGGAAGATAAATGAAAGTTGACAAGGTATGTGATGCTATTACAGTGATTACAAAATCGAGTCAAATCTACAAAGAACTTGGCAGTAGGATGCTACATGCCAGTATGACGTTGCATTCCCTCTGGCACGGATACATGCACTAGTTCGGTTGGGAATGGTGTCATAAAGCCGTTGTATCCTCTCCTGCTGGCTGGCCCACAACAATTGTAACTGCTCCTGGATGCCCAGGATAATGGCACCTGGGACGGAGTTGACGCTAGACCTGGTTCTACAAATGTCCCATTGGGATCTTGCTGGCCATACGAGTACCCCAATATTACGCAAAAAGTCCATAAAGACACCTGCCATGTATGGACGAGCATTGCCCTGTTGAAAAATGGCACAATGATACAGATACGTGAGAGATAACACATGAGGATGCAAGATATCTGTGACGAACTGTTGTGCCATCAGAATTATCTCAATCACTACTAGCCGTGACCTGATGTCAAACTCGATGGCTCTCCACCATGATGTGCTTCTCGTGAACGTTGTAAAAATGTGTTGTGGTGTTAACGGTAGCCCACGCGTGGGATGATAATTCTCTAGTCTGCCTGCTGCTAGTCTGCTAGCAGTGGTGCGTGTGGTACAGAACGTTGCAGGAGGTCCATTACTTACTCACGGATTGCAGATGTGGATATGAAGAGGTTACAATGTCCTTGGTGCACCACATGGCAAACGTCCGTTGCCATACTTGGACGACCGTAATCTTGACGAATATGCCTGCCCTCATGTTCCCATGCAGTCAAACATCGGGCCATTGTCACATCCGAATGTACCACGAGGCTGGATATTGTACGATTCGATCAGCCGGCCAAACGGAGAGCCACTCTTTTAAACTCTTATAAGTTGCTGAAACGCTGTCTCACACAAGTACACGGCATCTCTGTGTCCTTCACAGTGGTTCATGAACATCTGGCATTGTTCACGACCCTTATACACTCTACCAGGACTGGTACCAACACTAAACACGAACAACTCTCACATACTCTGTTTTGATATATAAAATTACGCTGAAGTCCCAAAGAAACTGGTACAGGCGCGCGTATTCAAATACAGAGATATATAAACAGCAGAATACGGCGCTGCAGTCGGCAATGCCTGTATAAGACAACAAGTGTATGGCGCAGTTGTTATATTGGTTACTGCTTCTACAATGGCAGGTTATAAAGCTTTAAGTGAGTTTGAACTTGGTGTTATAGTCGGCGCACGAGCGATGGGACACTGCATCTCCGAAGTAACGACCATTTCACGAGTAATCCGTGAATATTAGGAATCCGGTAAAACATCAAATCTCCTATATCTGTGCGGCCGGAAAAAGATCCTGCAAGAACGGGAACAAAGTAGACTGAAGAGAATCGTTCAACGTGACGGAAGTGCAACCTTTCCACAAACTGCTGCATATTTCAATGCTGGGCCATCAACAAGTGTTGCGTGCGAACCGTTCAACGATACATCATCGATATGGGCTTCCAGAGCACAAGGCCCACTCGTGTACCCCTGATGACTGCACGACACAAAGCTTTACGCCTCGTCTGGGCCTGTCAACACTGGCATTGGACTGTTGATGACTGGAAACATGTTGCCTGGTAGGACGAGTCTCGCTTCACAATGTATCGAGCATATGGACGTCTACGGGTATGGAGACAACCTCATGAATCCATGGACCCTGCATGTCAGCAGGGGACTGTTCAAGCTGGTGTAGCTCTTTAATGGTGTGGGCTCCGTGCAGTTGGAGTAATATGAGACCCCTGATACGTCTAGATACGATTCTGACAGGTGACACGTACGTAAGCACCCTGTCTGATCACCTGCATCCATTAATGTCCACTGTGCAGTCCGACGGATTGGGCAATTCCAGCAGGACAATGCGACACCCCACAAGTCCAGAATTGCTACAGAGTATCTCCAGGAATACTCTTCTCAGTTTAAACACTTCCGCTGATCACCAACCTCCCCAAAAGTATATCTGGGATGCCTTGTAACGTGTTGTTAAGAAGGAATCTCCACCCCCTCTCACTCTAACGGATTTATGGACAGCCCTGCAGGATTAATGGTGTCAATTCTCTCCAGCACTACGTCAGACATTACCCGAGTCTATGCCACGTCGCGTTGCGGCACTTCCGCATGGTCGCGAGGGCCCTGCACGATATTAGGGACGTTTACCAGTTTCTTTGGCTCTGCAGTGTAGAACTATAAATAATTTACATACATGCCGAAGGTGTCTGATTGTACGAAGTTACTTTAATATCTGACCATGTTTCTGGGAGCCTCGTTTTTTTCTAACGCAGCGGATGTCTGGACCAGGATACGAAATGCTGTTCTTCGGAGTTGGAGCGTAATATTTTACCGATATGCTGTGTGTGGCACTGACCGTGAGGCTCAGAGACTATGGCACGCACGGAAGCGCTTATCAGACACTAATTTACAAAATACGATGGGCGTGTTGCTGCTCTTCCCTTTGTCTTCACCTAAGGACAGTGAACGAGAACAATCGCCGCTTCCTGTCAGGGAGAGAGCAGAAGGGAGCAGGCGCTGGCGACGCCCTTTTGTCGATGGCGGTGTTTCTCCTTCTCACGGCCAGGATCTTCATTAATATGTATTGCCCCTCATCTGCTGTCACTACGCCGATCGAGCATCTAAAATACGCTGCTGTGCCACTGAATCGCCTTCGGAGCTCTGTCGCTGCCACTCCCAATGGGTCGTAAAAAAAATAGAAAGAGCAGTTTCTAATGCATTGAAGAAAGAGCAATTTCTAATGTATTAAAAGAAGACCAATTCTAATGTATTATTTTAAATAAACTGTGTAAAACACACAAAAGTAACAGTAGAAGTTACAACGTCGTGTCTACACAATTAGGTTAAAAGAGACTACGCTGCTACCTTTAGTTCAGCATTGTACTTCTTGTACACACTGAGTGATTCCTAATTGTACTGAGCTCACACTTCCAACAATTTGACTACATTACTAAATGGCTAATAAGATCACCCAGTACCAATCGCAGGTTGCCTATCTAACGGCTTCCAGGCGCAATAAATATTTGATTGTGAGTACAGGGTGTTTCAGAACGAGTATACCGTTTTAAGGCTTTGTAGCATTTATTACAATCCACATTTATTACAATTCACTTGTAATTATAAACAATACATCAAATGAAAGGACAACTCAAACAGTTCTTCTTGCAAGTGTGCAATGTGAGCACCATTCGTCACACATCGAGCCAAACCTTGATCAATGTGTCTGAAGTAATTGTTGTAATAACACTGTTCCCGAGGTCGAGTGGATACATGATTCCTTATGTACCTCCAAATGAAAAAAACTGGATGGCGCCTGATCGAGTATGAACGTGGAGGTCAAGCAAAAAATAAAATAAAACTAATCTCGTCGCCTGGCCCCTTGCAGCCAATCTAACAGTCGTGTACAACGTCGTTTAACCAATCCCGTACTGAGTTACGCCAATGAGGCGGCGCGCCATCTTGCTGCCAAACAAAGCTCTGTGGTTCAGCTTCTTCCAATTGACGAAAGAGCCATAGTTCTAGCGCATCAAGGTGAGAAACACCAATTACAGTTGCTTCAACGAAAAAGTAAAGCCCGTAAAACCTTCCGCCGGGATTGGGACAAGACACATTCGGTTCAGGAGAGTCTCGTTGCGACTGTACCACCTCGTGGGGATTTGCTGACCTCCAGAAGAGCACATTATGTGTCGCCACATTTCCACTTAGGTGAAATGTCGATTCATCACTGAGGACGACACGATCCAGAAAACCTTTGTCGTCACGTAGCAACCTTTCGTTTTCGTTTGCGAAGTTGCCTAGTAAATCGTAGTCTGCATGATTTAAAGCTTGTAACAACTGCAGACGATAAGGAAATAGTTGTAAGCGTCTCCTTAAAAGTTCTACGCGGACGTCAATGGAATTGCTAATTCACGATTAGCGTTCCGAACTGGTTTCTTGGAGCTACAAGTGAAAGACTCTCACCTGTGCAACACGTTCTCCAGTCACTCCTGGTCCTTCCATACTCCTCCCTTTCCTCGCAGCTGTACAAACAAAACTGTTGGAGTTGCCCTTTCATTTGATGTATTGTTTATAATTGTAAGTTGAATGCAATACATGCTACAAAGACTAAAATCAGTACATTCGTTTTGAAATACTCTGTATTTCATATAATTATTGTCCGAACCTAAAATGCTGTCATTATTTACTAATTAAGAGCTATAATGTTAGGCTTACCGTATTAAGACAAGTATAGCAGTTAAAAACTGTGTATGAGTCTTGAGGTATCGTAATCCACTGTGTGCTAATTATACAGACGATATTCATCAAGTACTTGCGAACGAGAGCACTTCGCGACTTCCAGCAAACCTTACAAATACCTTTTCTAAACTTTTTCTACCCGACACCTCCCACAAAATGACGAAAAGAAAAACGTTCATAGCTTACCAGTTGCTCGCTTTTCATGCAGTGTAATTTCAGCATCCGACGTAACGTTTTAATTTATTACTATTTCTATTCGCAACACATTTTGCAGGTAGTATTCACACATACCACTGTATGTGCCAACAAAATTATAGCATTGTACCACACGTAGTTCAGGAGATATGACGGCATAAAGTGTACAAAGAGTGTATATAGAGTGTATAAAGACCCAATCACAGCTGTTTCAAAAATAATGAGTAGTCTCTTATGTCACATGTCTTTGTTTTAATAAAGAAACTTTCTGCAGCCAGCGGTGTTTTTGCCTTTCTGCCAAAATTGGTAAATAGCGAAAGACAGCATCTTTTGAATTTTCGCAATCATGTCTATCGCTTACGAAGCGTAATTATAAGTTTCTAATTATCATTTGATAACAATAAAGTTAGTAATTATTTGATTGCTTTTGTGCAGGTACGAGTCAGCAGTCCTGCTACACAATGCAGTCCCCACATTACTGTACCGTATCACGGTGCCAGGGGGGCCACAACAAAATGGCCAGCCCACCTCCACTTTATCAATGGGCTGCGACATTTTCTGTTGGCTCCTCCAGTGGCGTGTTACAGTACAGTGACGCTGTTACAGATGTTCCGGGACTGCAGACAAACAAAATATTAATTACCCGTTTTTTTCGAAACAAAATATTAATTACCCGTTTTTTTCGAAGTGACAGTTAAAAACTTCATGAATACCCATTGTACATAATTTTTTTTTCTTGTCGTCCAGATTCTCGCACAACTGTAAAGTGTTGATTTATCCGGAAAAAATTTGTCATTTGAAATAATTGTCCTCAGTATCCTGAAGAGTCAACAAACAGTATCCAGATCAGGCAGCCGGTATGTTTATTGTGAAATTAACATCTCCGACACAAAACTACAAATTAATAGAAAGATGTTTCTAGCAAATGAATCCAGCTTCAGTTTATAGAATAATACTCCTTCGCATTCATTTGGACGGCAAATTGTTGTTGATGCAATTGCAGAACATTGTGGGAAGAAATCAATGTATAGCGTAGCGAAACTGTTTTCTGCATGTCCGGAACTTAACATTTTCGTTGGTAGTCGGAGCAATACTGTTGAAGCTCAGAGATACAGGGATAAAGTACTGTCACCACATCCGTTACTTTTCAGAGATGCAGTTGATCTGGACTTCCTCTTCATGGACGACAAAGACAGTCGGCGTCGAACTGCCTTGACGGATAATCACTGGTAGCTGAAGGCGTCCACCATATGAACTGACTATCGAGGTCATCAGATAAGAAGCGTATGAAACATGTTTGGGATACATTGCGGAGACGAATCGCAGCGCGCCAACCGCCACTACGCAGCATTCACCGGACCTCCGGACAACTGTTTATAGGCTCTTGAACCAGCTCACAGAGAGGATGTCATATAATAGTCAAACATGACTGATAGCTTGCCGCAACTATATTTCCCATTAATTAATTTATCACTTTTATATCACATCTCTCAGACACCGTTACATGCCAAACACCTTGTGATTAAGCTTTACCTTGTACAGCAACCCTTCTCCATCCTTTTCAGGAAGTCTGCTGTCATTTTTTGATTGTACTTAACCACTGGCCGCGCGTGTACTGGTTCAGTCAGACTTCCACACAAGGAAATTGTTATTTTTCATATCGCAGGTAGATGTCAAAAGTTGAAACCGTATTAAGTGCCAGAATAAATCATGGGACCACACATAAACCGAATTTCGGAACTGTCTATGTGTACTCTGGCCCTTATTTGGATAAGGCCTTTACTGTCAAATTCGAGGACGTGCTGAAAAGTTATGCCTCCGAAATTTTTATATGAAAATTCTTAAAGCTTTCTGAATAAAGCAAACTTTATTAACATTTTACTTGTTTACTCTTCATGTTTGCGCATTTATTTCTCAACACAGTCACCCTGGTGACGAACACGTTACTCCCAACAAGAGACCATTTTATTCATACCATCGCTTTAGAATATTCGACTTCGTTGAAGGAGTCACAATCCCACGTCTGCTTGCACCGCTTCATAACTCCACTACGTGATCAAAAGTATTCGGACATCCCCAAAAACGTACGTTTTTCGTATTAGGTGCATTTTACTGCCACCTACTGCCAGGTATTTCATATCAGCGACCTCAGTAGTCATTAGACAACGTGATAGAGCAGAATGGGGCGCTCCGCGGAACTCACGGACTTCGAACGTGGTCAGGTGACTGGGTGTCACCTGTGTCATAAGTCTAACGCGAGATTTACACATTCCTAAACATCCCTGAGTCCATTGTTTCCGATGTGATAGTAAAGTGGAAACGTGAAGGGACACGTACAGCACAAAAGCGTACTAGCCGAAATCGTCTGTTGACTGACAGAAACCGCAAACAGTTGAAGAGGGTCATAATGTGTAATAGGCAGACATTTATCCAGATCATCAAACAGGAATTCCAAACTGCATCAGGATCCACTGTAAGTACTATGACAGGTAGGCGGGAGGTGAGAAAATTTGGATTTCATGGTCGAGCGGCTGCTCATAAGCCACACATCACTCCGGTAAATGCCAAACGACGCCTCGATTGGTGTAAGGAGCGTAAACATTGGACGATTGAACAGTGTGGAGTGGCGAATCACGGTACACAATGTGGCGATCCTGTGGCAGGGTATGGGTATGGCGAATGCCCGGTGAACGTCATCTGCCAGTAAAATTCGGAGGCAGTGGTGTTATGGTGTGGTCCTGTTTTTCATGGAGGGGGCTTGCACCCCTTCTTGTTTTGCGTGGCACTATCACAGCACAGGCCTACACTGATGTGTTAAGCACCTTCTTGCTTTCCACTTTTGAAGAGCAATTCGGGGATATCAATTGCATCTTTCAACACGATCGAGCACCTGTTCATAATGCACGGCCTGTGGCGGAGTGGTTACACGACAATAACATCCCTGTAATGGACCGGCATGCACAGAGTCCTGACGTGAATCCTATAGAACACTTTTGGGATGTTTTGGAACGGCGACTTCGTGCCAGGCCTCACCGACCGACATCGATACCTCTCCTCAGCACAGCACTCCGTTAAGAAAGGGCTGCCATTCCTCAAGAAACCTTCCAGCACCTGATTGGACGTATGCTGCGAGAGCGGAAGCTGTCATTTAGGCTTAGGGTGGGCAAACGCCATACTGAATTCCGATGGAGGGCGCCACGAACTTGTAAGTAATTTTCAGCCAGGTGTACGGATACTTTTGATCACATAATGAATGAAAGTAGATTCCTCGAAGGTCTTCTTTAAGTTTGGGAAACAGACGAAAATCGGATGGGCCACGTCGGGACTATATGGAGGATGATCGATGACAGTGAACTCAAGACCTCGGACTGTCACAGACGTCGTAGCGCTCGTGTAAGGTCTCGCACTGTCATGCTGAAAGAGAGAGTCCTCCATGTGTGGACGAACTCTTCGAATTCGTGTTTTCAGTTTTCCGAGTGTCTTACAGTACCTTGAAGAGTTTATGGTGGTGCCTTTAGGCGTGAATTCCAAATGCGCTACACCGAGGACATCCCAGAACACTGTGAACATGACTTTGCCTGCTGACGGCATGGTCTCAAATTTTTTTGGCGTCATTGCTCCTATGTGGCGGAACTCCATTTATGCTCTCTTGTTTTCGTGGTCAAAATGGTGAACCCAGCTTTAATTGCCTGTCACGATGCTTAAACAAGCGATCTTGGCTTTTGAATTATTTCTGCAAAACAAATTATTGACAATTGTCCAATTTCTTCTGTTTCATGTAAGGAATGTGCATTCGAGTCACCCAACATGCACACAGCTTTCTGTACCGCAGCTCTGCAACAATGGCCTGTACGCGCTCCGTGATGTGCCACACTTGGCTGAGAACTGTGATTGCGTTAGCCTACGATGTTCTCTGATGAGTTGATCAATCCAGTTCCAATGAATCTCGTCAGTTGCCGTACGCGGTCTTACACTCCGAGCTCTGTCACACACGCTGAGGTTATCAACACCATTTCCTTCATTACGAGCACATTGCTGATGTCGATACAATCATCACCGTAGACAGCTAACATTTTTCAACATTTTCGTGCGACTAGAAACTCGATTACGACAAGCTGTTTCTCAAGCGCCGATTCAGTTACGTTACACATTGCCATGTCACACACTACAATTCGCAACCCTCTAGAAGCAAAGAGTTGCAACTTGAGTCCGCGAAGGGGGAAAGTCGACCGAGTAATTTGCATGATATGTAATACCTCAACCTATATTGAGAACAGAATTAAAAAATCGGAGGCATTACTTTTCAGCTTGCCCTCGTAGAATAAAGGCACAGAACATACGATAATACAAACTCATAGAGGATAATTCTAACAGAAGCTGCGTTCACGTAGAATATTTCACCTCTAAGGTGGTAAATGAATTGACAACGAAGATCAGTGCGCTCTGAATACGTGTTAGTCACTTCACAGTGTTCTTGTACAGTCTCGACCAACTGAAGCTGCCAAGTAGAGCAGAAACCTGCGCGCGGCTTATCGAGAATGGATGAATAAGATACAAAACACCGGTGGGGAGTTATTTGAGACTGATAACGAAGTTATTTTTATGACGATAAACTATGTATGCCTTAGTCTGATAATTCAGCCTGATAAGATACTCATCGAGTACATTCGCTGGTGATACGCCACATAATGAAAAACGCGCAACACAGGTAAAACAGCACTGTGACGAGCATTCGCTACCCGGACGAACGAGAAATTTTTATTTCTGGCCAATTTTCTTCGAAAAAAGTTTGTAGACATTTTGCTCCAGTATACTGCATGTACGGTGCTTCTGTCCACAAATCAGCACGGATTTAGAAAGTTTTGCTCTTGCGAAACTAGCTTGCCTTGCATTACAGTTGCAGGCAGTCAACATGGCTCTGGACAAGGTGAGTAGGCCCTTCCCCGTAAAACGGTTTATCAAAACAACAGTAATGCTGCTGCTGCTCTTCCCGAGTACCGACACATTAGAGGAATGCGGAGACGAAAAGGAAAGTATGCGAAGGAACTTGCCCCTTATCTTGCAGCGGTGTACCATAGGTTTCTAGAAGAGCGTAGCTTTCCAAAAGATTGGAAAAAGGGCACAGGTCATCCCCGTTTTCAAGAAGGGACGTCGAACAGATGTGCAGAACTATAGACCTATATATCTAACGTCGATCAGTTGTAGAATTTTGGTACACGTATTATGTTCGAGTATAATGACTTTTCTGGAGACTAGAAATTACTCTGTAGGAATCAGCATGGGTTTCGAAAAAGACGATCGTGTGAAACCCAGCTCGCGCTATTCGTCCACGAGACTCAAGAGGGCCATAGACACGGGTTCCCAGGTAGATGCCGTGTTTCTTGACTTCCGCACGGCGTTTGATACAGTTCCTCACAGTCGTTTAATGAACAAAGTAAGAGCATATGGACTATCAGATCAATTGTGTGATTGGATTGAAGAGTTCCTAGATAACAGAACGCAGCGTGTCATTCTCAATGAAGAGAAGTCTTCCGAAGTAAGAGTGATTTCAGGTGTGCCGCAGGGGAGTGTCGTAGGACCGTTGCTATTCGCAATATATATAAATGATCTTGTGGATAACATCGGAAGTTCACTGAGACTTTTTGCGGATGATGCTGTATTATATCGGATTGAAGCATGGTGCAGGGAATGGCAATTGAATCTCAATGTAGACAAGTGTAATGTGCTGCGAATGCTTAGAAAGAAATATCATTTAGCTACAATATAGCAGGTCACCAACTGGAAGCAGTTAATTCCATAAATTATCTGGGAGTAGGCATTAGGAGTAATCTAAAATGGAATGACCATATAAAATTAATCGTCGGTAAAACAGATGCCAGACTGAGATTCATTGGAAGAATTCTAAGGAAATGCAGTCCGAAAACAAAGGAAGTAGGTTACAGTACACTTGTACGCCCATTTCTTGAATACAGCTCACCGGTATAGGAACCGTACCAGATAGGGTTGATAGAAGATATAGAGAAGATCCTACGGAGAGCAGCGCGCTTCCTTACAGGATCATTTAGTAATCGCGAAAGCGTTACGGAGATGATAGATAAACTCCAGTGGAAGACTCTGCAAGAGAGACGCTCAGTATATCGGTAAGGGCTTTTGTTGAAGTTTCGAGAACATACCTTCACTAAGGAGTCAAGCAGTATATTGCTCCCTCCTACGTATATCTCGTGAAGAGACCATGAGGATAAAATCAGAGAGATTAGAGCCCACACTGAGGCATACCGACAATCTTTCTTTCCACGAACAATACGAGACTGGAATAGAAGGGAGAACCGATAGAGATACTCAAGGTACCCTCCGCGACACACCGTCAGGTGGCTTGCGGAGTAAGGATGTAGATGTAGATGTGGACGTCAGCTTTCAGCACAGGGGTTGAAGATCATAATCGGAAGTTCGAATTAACTGGCGATGTGGGATTTGCCCCTGGGAGAGGCCGACGGCCAATTGCTCCACAAACTGTTGAAGAAGTTACTACTTCCAAGGCTGAGAATTCTGCACACAATGTGCCATCTTCAAGCAGTGCACGAACTGTGTCTCGACAGAAGAACGTTCCATGGTCCACTGTTCGAAAAGCGCGGCGAACAGTTGCGAAATGCTATCTCTAGTGTGGTTCGAGGCTGTCGCTGGAACGTTTGTAGCATGGAACGTAAATACGTAGGAAGTAAAATGAGTTTATTTCAATGGTTTATTCGTTATTTCTCGTCCGCATGTCCTTACAAATGTTTCCACACACTTTCATTGCCCTACAACCACTTGTTTTTCATGGAGGCCCTCTCAAGTAGCGAAAGCTTCATAATAGTCATGCTGTATAACAGTCCTGACTCCATAACGAAAATGGAAAAGAAAAAAGGGAAAGAAAAAGTGAGACTTTGGTATATTGATGTACGTCTGAAGTATTACCGAACCAATGGATGGAAGTCGCTGAGCCTGCGCGAAAAGGGAAAAAATCAGTTTCATACTCTGGATAGTTTTGATTCAAACGTATGTTGGATTCAAAACTGTTTCTTCTTATGCGATGTACTGATAGCGGTAAAAGAATAGATGGTCATTGCCAGGTGAGTTTCATGGACCCACTATAAGAGAAAACAATTATGCCAGAAGAAACCTAGTCAGCAAAAGATAAAAACATCATCCATTATAGAGCCATGCACTTGCTAGGCGCTACAGTCTGGAACCGCGCGACCGCTACGGTCGCAGGTTCGAATCCTGCCTCGGGTATGGATGTGTGTGATGTCCTTAGGTTAGTTAGATTTAAGTAGTTTCTAAGTTCTAGGGGACTGATGACCTCAGAATTTAAGTCCCATAGTGCTCAGAGCCATTTGAACCATGCACTTGCTCGCAAAGACGTTTTGCCAAGGGGAAAAATGTGAGATGAGAGCAACTTGCCAGAACTGGCACCTTACGAATTCGACGTACACCCACATATAAAGAAATAGTCATGCTTGGTGGTCTAGTCGTAAAGTGCGAGCCTGGAGACTGTAAGGTCGCAGGATCGAGTTTCCGACAACCACCGGAATTTTTCAGTCTGCCTTCATCTCTGTCATTTGAATATATGACAAGAATTTCGGAACGTGTGTTAAACTGTAGATCTCCTTCATCCAGCAGGATTACTGCTGTAGCTTAGGAGCGCTTAAGTCGCCGATATGGCCTTCAATTGAAAGACCTTGCAAACAGGCGGGTGGACATCCTTCTTGGTCGACTCGCAGCCAATCACGCCATACGAATTTACTTTTATCTAAAAAAATGTGTAGCTAAAATGCTTTTTGTGTCCGTTGAAGAGGTTACGGCTGCCGATAGTGGTTACCTTGCACACTTTGCGAAATCGCTTATCGGGCACATAATCTACTCATTTGAAAAGCACTGGATTAAGTGCGTTGGATTATGTCGAAACATGTGTGCATTTTGAGCTAAAAAGCAATGTGCCTGCATATCACTGGATATTTTTAGGTTGGTGCGTAAGTGCGTGGCGTTTTTGTTTTGCATGTTGTTTCAAAAATGGCTCTGAGCACTATGGGACTCAATATCTTAGGTCATAAGTCCCCTAGAACTTAGAACTACTTAAACCTAACTAACCTAAGGACATCACACACACCCATGCCCGAGGCAGGATTCGAACCTGCGACCGTAGCAGTCCCGCGGTTCCGGACTGCAACGCCAGAACCGCACGGCCACCAAGGCCGGCTTGCATGTTGGTATTCCGGTTCCTATCTGAAGTTCACTGTTGCTATTTGAGTTTGCAGATTGTTATTCCGTCATTTGGAGATAGTGAGTGGAGATGTGGTCGCTACAAAAATTTGGTGCCAAGTGGAGAAATCGGAACGTTTCCGAGATGTTCTTTGCTCTGAGTACTATGGGACTCAACATCTTAGGTCATAAGTCCCCTAGAACTTAGAACTACTTAAACCTAACTAACCTAAGGACATCACACACATCCATGCCCGGGGCAGGATTCGAACCTGCGACCGTAGCAGTCCCGCGGTTCCGGACTGCAGCGCCAGAACCGCACGGCCACCGCGGCCGGCGACATGTTCTTCTGTTTGAGTTCAGTAGAGGGGTGACAGCAGCGTAGGCAGCCAGAAACATTTGCGCCGTGTATGGGGATAATGCCACTGGACAGAGCACGGCAAGAAAATGGTTTTCTCATTCTACGGAGGATCGTTTTGATATTACTGACACTCCACGTTCAGGAAGACCATCGCGGTTTAATGAAAATCGTTTAAATGCATTAATCCACAATTCTCCATATGAGTGCACCCGACAACTGGCAGATGTGATGAACTATGGTCATTCCACCAGCGTGCCACATTTGCACGCAATGGGAAAGGTTCAAAAATCGAGTTACTGGTACCACATGCTATAAGTCGAAATCACAAAAATCAGCGGCTGGCTATATGTGCGTCTCTGCTTGCTCGTCATCATCTGGCTCATGAACAACACCGACCATTCCTATCCTGTATCGTTACTGGTGTCGAGAAATGGCGTCTTTATGCTGACATAAGGAAGAGAAAGAAATGGTTGAGCCCAAAGAAAGCAGCAATTCCCCGTGCAAAGACCTGCGTGCATCCACAGAAGATAATGTTATGCATTTGGTGGTGAAGCAACGGTGTGGTGTACTACGAATTGCTTTCCCGAGGCGTAACCATCACTGCTGACATTTACTGTCAACAATTCAGACGCCTTGCAGGCGCAGTCAAACAACAACGTTCAGGAAGACTGAGTTAAGTGATGCCACTCCACGATATCGCCCGCCCACATTCCGCTAGACTGGAAAAAACACTATACAGGAGTTGGGTTGGGTAGTCGCTCCGCACCCATCTTATTCGCAACATATTTAAATTACCTAGTAGATAGTGTCGGAAGTTCAATGCGGCTTTTCGCGGATGATGCTGTAGTATACAGAGAAGTTGCAGCATTAGAAACTTGCAGCGAAATGCAGGAAGATCTGCAGCGGATAGGCACTTGGTGCAGGGAGTGGCAACTGACCCTTAACATAGACAAATGTAATGTATTGCGAATACATAGAAAGAAGGATCCTTTATTGTATGATTATATGATAGCGGAACAAACACTGGTAGCAGTTACTTCTGTAAAATATCTGGGAATATGCGTACGGAACGATTTGAAGTGGAATGATCATATAAAATTAATTGTTGGTAAGGCGGGTACCAGGTTGAGATTCATTGGGAGAGTGCTTAGAAAATGTAGTCCATCAACAAAGGAGGTGGCTTACAAAACACTCGTTCGACCTATACTTGAGTATTGCTCATCAGTGTGGGACCCGTACCAGGTCGGGTTGATAGAGGAGATAGAGAAGATCCAAAGATGGGCGGCGCGTTTCGTCACAGGGTTATTTGGTAAGCGTGATAGTGTTACGGAGATGTTTAGCAAACTCAAGTGGCAGACTCTGCAAGAGAGGCGCTTTGCACCGCGGTGTAGCTTGCTGTTCAAGTTTCGAGATGGTGCGTGTCTGGATGAGGTATCGAAAATATTGCTTCCCCCTACTTATACCTCCCGAGGAGATCACGAATGTAAAATTAGAGAAATTCGAGCGCGCACGGAGGCTTTCGGCAGTCGTTCTTCCCGCGAACCATACGCGACTGGAACAGGAAAGGGAGGTACTCACAGTGGCACGTAAAGCGCCCTCCGCCACACACCGCTGGGTGGCTTGTGGAGTATAAATGTAGATGTAGATTCGCATGATTCTGCGCCCGCAGATTTACACATCATGTAGAGATAGCAGACTGAAAAGGCACAAACCTGAGGAATAATGTTATAACCATTGCAAATAGTGGATTTCGGCTTCCCTTGAAGACAATGAGAGTATACCACAAATCTATATTAGCATCAGTCGTAAGATATGGTGGGAGCGTTTGGACTCACGGATTGCGGCTAGTGCAGCCAGCCTCAGTAGTGAGAAGAGTTCTACGAGGCGTGCTTCTAAGCTTAACTGGCGCCTAGTGCAATATCCCGAATGATGCGTTACTAAAAATTCTAGGAGTATGCACACTGGTCTTGGAAATTAGAAAAAAGGGAGCCTTCTACTGATTAAAGATAGTTAACCAAATGGACTGCATCCCCTCGAGAAAAATTACGGCTGTAGTTTCCCCTTGCTTTCAGCGGGCCCCCGGGAGTAGACAACATTCCATTAAAACTACTGACAGCCTTGGGAGAGCCAGGACTAACAAAACTCTACCAGTTAGTGAGCAAGATGTATGAGACAGGCGAAATACCCGCAGACTTCAAGAAGAATATAATAATTCCCATCCCAAAAAAACAGGCGTTGACAGATGCGAAAATTACCGAACTATCAGTTTAATAAGCCACGGCTGCAAAATACTAACGAATTCTTTACAGACGAATGGAAAAACTAGTAGAAGCCGACCTCGGGGAAGATCAGTTTGGATTCCGTAGAAATGTTGGAACACGTGAGGCAATACTGACCCTACGACTTATCTTAGAAAATAGATTAAGGAAAGGCAAACCTACGTTTATAGCATTTGTAGACTTACAGAAAGCTTTTGACAATGTTGACTGGAATACTCTCTTTCAAATTCAGAAGGTGCCAGGGGTAAACTACAGGGAGCGAATGGCTATTTACAATTTGTACAGAAACCAGATGGCAGTTATAAGAGTCGAGGGACATGAAAGGGAATCAGTGGTTGGGAAGGGAGTGAGACAGGGTTGTAGCCTGTCCCCGATGTTATTCAATCTGTATATTCAGCAAGCAGTAAAGGAAACAAAAGAAAAATTCGGAGTAGGAATTGAAATCCATGGAGAAGAAATGAAAACTTTGAGGTTTGCCGATGACATTGTAATTCTGTCAGAGACAGCAAGGACCTGGAAGAGCAGCTGAACGGAATGGACAGTGTCTTGAAAGGAGGATATAAGATGAACATCAACAAAAGCAAAACGAGGATAATGGAATGTAGTCGAATTAAATCGGGTGATGTGCTGCGTGAATTAGATTAGGAATTGAGACGTTTAAAGTAGTAAATGAGTTTTGGTATTTGGGGAGCAAAATAACTGATGATGGTCGACGTAGAGAGGATAAAATGTATTCTGCCAATGGCAAGGGAAGCGTTTTTGAAGAAGAGAAATTTGTTAACATCGAGTATAGATTTAAGTGTCAGGAAGTCGTTTCTGAAACTATTTATATGAATGGAAGTGAAACGTGGACGTTAAATAGTTTAGACAAGAAGAGAATAGAAGCTATCGAAATGTGGTGCTACAGAAGAATGCCGAAGATTAGATGGGTAGATCACATAACTAATGAGGAGGTATTGAATAGAATTGGAGAGAAGAGAAATTTGTGGCACAACTTGACTAGAAGAAGGGATGGGTTGGTAGGGCATATTCTGAGGCATCAAGGGATCACCAATTTAGTATTGGAGGGCATAGTGGAGGATAAAAATCGTAGAGGAAGACCAAAAGATGAATACACTAAACAGATTCAGAAGGATGTAGGGTGCAGTAGGTACTGGGAGATGAAGAACCTTGCACAGGATAGAGTAGCATGGAGAGCTGTATCAATCCAGTCTCAGGACTGAAGACCACAACAACAACAACAACAATCAAATGGAAGTACAAAAAGTGCTTGGTACAGCGGCCAGTTCGAAAAAGACTATAAGAGATCGCATGTTACATCTGTGGCAAAATGAATGGGCCACTTCAGGCACAGGCAAGAGAACGTATGAATTTCTCCCCAACAACAGGGAGAGATTAAAAATGAGATTTCTTAACCCATCGAGCGGATTGATACATTACCTGACGCATGGCCCTTATGCAACGTATCTGTATAAAATCAGAAGACAGATGAATGATAGTTGCGCCTGCGGCAGTGTGAGCACACCCGAACACACACTGTGGCACTGTACGCTCTATGAAGATGCAGCGGGTAATGGACGTCAGGTATTAAGGATATTGGATCCCAAAGCAGCGCTAAGGAGTGAGCCGACCTGGCGCATCTTGGCCAAGGAAGACTTGACATTCAACCATAAGTCATCATACGGCCACCCATGCTAGACAACATATTTTGGAGGTCGAGAGAAGATAACTGAGGTTGGCGACCCAAGAATCTACATTGCGTTGGTGCAAGTGATCATGGAAGTGTGGACTTTAAGAAGCAACAGCGATGGATGGAATTACTTGCAACAATGGAAACGCTGCTGACATGCTGCCTCACGGCCAAGGATTTCAGCAGACTATGGCGTTGACCGGGGTAGTATGAGGGTGGATCCAGTAGCGGAATCAACCATCTACAAGTTAAATGGACCAAAATAAATGAACAAAATGGTTCAAATGGCTCTGAGTACTATGGGACTCAACTTTTGAGGTCATCAGTACCCTAGAACTTAGAACTACTTAAACCTAACTAACCCAAGGACGTCACACACATCCATGCCCGAGACAGGATTCGAACCTGCGACCGTAGCGGTCGCACGGTTCCAGACTGTAGCGCCTAGAACCGCTCGGCCATCCTGGCCGGTATAAACGAACAAACAGAGAACAAATACTGCAGTGTTTGTAGTAGATGAGCAGCTGGGTAGTTCGTTAAAGGTTTAATGTAGCTTTTGCAGTAGTAGCACTAGTTGTAGTTTTTATACATATACATATTTTTAATTATCAGAGATAAATAATTAATACATAATTTATTATTGTACTATCCAAGGAAATGTGACTGTATGGCGTATTTTAACTTTTCAGATAATAGCTGTAATTATGAAGAATAAATACATAAAATAAATAAATAAACCCCCAGATTTACAACTTTTTCGCTCCCTATCGAACAACATTCATCGACATTCCTTTCCGGATGAAAATGCGCTCCGAACGTGGCTCGACGCGTTCGTCGTCTCAAAATCACGTGATTTCTACAGTCGCGGAATCGACAAGTTACCTCAGCTTTGGCAGACTATTGTAAACAATGAAGGAGAATATATTGCTGTTGTTGTTGTGGTCTTCAGTCCTGAGACTGGATTGATGCAGCTCTCCATGCTACTCTACCCTGTGCAAGCTTCTTCACCTCCCAGTACCTACTGCAACCTACATCCTTCTGAATCTGCTTGGTGTATTCATCTCTTGGTCTCCCTCTACGATTTTTACCCTGCACTCTGCCCTCCAATATTAAATAGGTGATCCCTTCATGCCTCAGAACACGTCCTACCAACCGATCCCTTCTTCTAGTCAAGTTGTGCCACAAACTGCTCTTCTCCCCAGTCCTATTCATACCTCCTCATTAGTTATGTGATCTGCCCATCTAATCTTCAGCATTCTTCTGTAGCACCACATTTCGAAAGCTTCTATTCTCTTCCTGTTCAAACTATTTATCGTCCATGTTTCAGTTCCATACATGGCTGCGCTCCATACAAATACTTTCACAAACGACTTCCTGACACTTAAACCTATACTCGATGTTAGTACATTTCTCTTCTTCAGAAACGCTTTCCTTGCCATTGCCAGTCTACATTTTATGTTCTCTCTACTTCGACCATCATCAGTTATTTTGCTCCCCAAATAGCAAAACTCCTTTACTACTTTAAGTGTCTCATTTCCTAATCTAATTCCCTCAGCATCACCCGACTTCATTCGACTACATTCCATTATCCTCGTTTTGCTTTTGTTGATGTTCATCTTATATTCTCCTTTCAAGACACTGTCCATGCCGTTCAACTGCTCTTCCAAGTCTTTTGCTGTCTCTGACAGAATTACAATGTCATCGGCAAACCTCAAAGTTTTCATTTCTTCCCCATGGATTTTAATACCTACGCGGAATTTTTCTTTTGTTTCCTTTACTGCTTGCCCAATATAGAGATTGAATAAAATCGGGGACAGGCTACAACCCTGTCTCACTCCATTCCCAACCACTGCTTTCCTTTCATGCCCGTCGACTCTTATAACTGCCATCTGGTTTCTGTACAAATTGTAAATAGCCTTTCGCTCCTTGTATTTTACCCCTGCCACCTTTATAATTTGAAAGAGAGTATTCCAGACAACACTGTCAAAAGCTTTCTCTAAGTCTACAAATGCTAGGAACGTAGGTTTGCCTTTCCTTAATCTTTCTTCTAAGGTGAGTCGTAAGGTCAGTATTGCCTCACGTGTTCCAATGTCATTGAAGCCTAAAGTCTCCGTTGCGTGTAGCTGTTGTGTTTATTAAACTTATGGAACTCATGCACGAACCTAATATTATGATTTGCATAGGATAAACTACGTTACGATAACTGCATCTTCTGCAGAAAGCCTAAGATTGCAACAAGTGTTATTGGCTAAGTCGTGTATTCGTAATACGGACTGCTATGATACAATCGCGTTTGCCTCAGGCTCCCCGGATATCACCTGTGTGAGCGTGGACGACTCCGGAAGCAGGACAACGTGCCGCGCTCTGCTCCCCTATGTCTCCTGACACGTCCCTCGACAGAGGGTTCGCTTGCAGCTGTGCTGTGGCGGAGCGGAGCCCGGAGCAGCCGCCACGCCAGGATACTGTTCACACGGGAGCGAGGGGCCCGACATTCCGGATGCCGACCCAGTGGCCTCCCGCCGCTGCTTCCTCCATCATCTGCCGCCGCTGCGCACTGAGCCTCTCTGCGCTCCACCGAGCCGAGCGTAAGGACACGGAAAAAGTATCGATACTGTTCGGTAGCGACTACTGTCAGATCGATATCTTTTTAAACGATACTTTTCCATTGAAACTTTTACTCATATCAACATCTTACAGCAAGTACCTTATCGATTAATCCTAGTAATTTTACGCGGAAGCACCAAAGAAACTGGTATAGGCATGCGTATTCAAGTACAGAGATACGTAAACAGCCAGAATACGGCGCTGCGGTAGGCAACGCCTGTATAAGACAACAAGTGTCTGGCGCAGTTGTTAGATCGACTACTGCTGCTACAATGGCAGGTTATCGAGATTTAAGTGAGTTTGGACGTGGTGTTATAGTCGGCGCACGATCGATGGGACACTGCATCTTCGAGGTAGTAATAAAATGGGGATTTTACCGTACGATCATTTCACGAGTGTACCCTGAATATCAGGAATTCGGTAAAACATCAAATCTACGACATCGCTGCGGCCGGAAAAAGATCCTGCAAGAACGAGACCAACGACAACTGAAGAGAATCGTTCAACGTGACAGAAGTGCAACCCTTCCGCAGATTGTTGCAGATTTCGATACTGGACCATCAAGAAGTCTCACCGTGCGAACCATTCAACGAAACATCATCGATGTGGGCTATCGCAGCCGAAGACCCACTTGTGTACCCTTGATGACTGCACAACACAAAGCTTTACGCCTCGCTTGGGCCCGCCAACACCGACATTGGACTGTTGATGACTCGAACATGTTGCCTGGTCGGACGAGTCTCGTTTGAAATTGTATCGAGCGGATGGTCGTGTACGGGTATGGAGACAACTTCATGGATCAATGGGCCCTGCATGTCAGCAGGGGACTGTTGGAGCTGGTGGAGACTGCAATGGTGTGGGGCGCGCGCAGTTGGAGTGATATGGAACCCCTGTTACGTCTAGATACGACTCTGACAGGTGACACGGCCGGCCGCTGTGACCGAGCGGTTCTAGGCGCTTCAGTCCGGAACCGCGCTGCTGCTACGGTCGCAGGTTCGAATCCTGCCTCGGGCATGGATGTGTGTGATGCCCTAAGGTTGGTTAGGTTTAAGTAGTTCTAAGTCTAAGGGACTAATGACCTCAGATGTTAAGTCCCGTAGTGCTACGAGCCATTTGAACAGGTGACACGTACATAAGCATCCTGTCTGATCACCTGTATCCATTAATGTCCACTGTGCAGTCCGACGGATTGGGCAATTCCAGTAGGACAGTGCGACCCCCCACACGTCCAGAACTGCTACAGAGTAGCTCCAGGAATACTCTTCTCATTTTAAATACTTCCCTGATCATCAAACTCCCCAGATATAATCTGGGAGTCTTGTAACGTGCTGTTCAGAAGAGATCTCCACCGCCTCGTACTCTTAAGGATTTTTGGACAGCCCTGCAGGATTCATGGTGTCAATCCCCTCCAGCACTACTTCAGATATTAGTCGAGTCCATGACACATCTTGTTACGACACTTCTGCGTGGTCGCTGGGGCTCTACACGATATTAGGCAGGTGTATCAGCTTCTTTGGCTCTTTAGTGTATTTTATCCATTGCTGTCAAGTGTGACCGTATTGCTTTCGTAAAATAAAAAAGAGAAATTGCCTACATTTAGAGCTACATCTATATGACTATTCTGCAACTCACACTTAACTCCCTGTCAAAGGATTCTTACAATCACCTTCAGACTGTTTCTCTACCGTTTCACCACCTGACAGCACATGGGAAAAATAAACACTTAAATCTTTCTGTACTAGCTCTGATTCCTCTTACTTTATTATGATGCTTGTTTCTCCTTATGTAGATCGGCGACAGTGACATATTTTCAAGTTCGGAGGAGAAAGCTGGTGACTGAAATTTCGTGAAAAGATTTTGCCGCAACGAAAAAAGTCTTTGTTTCAATGGTTGCCATCCCAATTGGCTTATCATATCCGTGACACTCTCTCCCCTACTTCGCAATAATGCAAAACGAGCTGCCCTTCTCAGAACTTTTTCAGTGTCCTCCGTCAATAGTTTCTGGTAACGATTCCATACTGTACAACAGTAGTTTATCAGAAGACGGAGAAGCGTAGTGCAGACAGTCTCTTCAGTAGACCTGTTGCACCTTCTAAGTGTACTGCCAATAAAACGTAGTCTTTGGTATGCCTTCCCCACATCGTTATCTATGTTACCGCTATAATTTAAGTTGTTCGTGATTGTAATTCTTAGGTATTTACTCGAAGCGACAGCCTTTAAATTTTATGTGATCCATCGTGTAACCGAAATTTAACAAAAAATGGTTCAAATGGCTCTGAGCACTATGGGACTTAACGTCTGAGGTCGTTAGTCCCCTAGAACTTAGGACTACTTAAACCTAACTAACCTAAGGACATCACACACATCCATGCCCGAGGCAGGATTCGAACCTGCAACCGTAGCGGTCGCGCGGTTCCAGACTGAAGCGCCTAGAACCGCTCGGTCGCACTGACAGCGAAATTTAACAGATTACTTTTCGTGCTCACGTGGATAATCTCACACTTTTCCTTATTCAGGGACGATTTTCGCTTTTCGCACCATACTGATACTTGTCTAAGCCATTTTGCAATTGGTTTCGATCTCCTGAAAACTTTACTAGAAACTAAATGACAGAAAATGGTTCAAATGGCTCTGAGCACTATGGGACTCAACTGCTGTGGTCATAAGTCCCCGAGAACTTAGAACTACTTAAACCTAACTAACCTAAGGACATCACACACAGCCATGCCCGAGGCAGGATTCGAACCTGCGACCGTAGCGGTCGTGCGGTTCCAGACTGTAGCGCCTTTAACCGCTCGGCCACTAATTGACAGAATCAACTGCAAACAATGTACGAGGGCTGCTCAGATGGTCTTCTAAACCGTTTATGTAGATCAGGAATAGCAGAGGGCCTGTAACACTCCTGAGGAAACGCCGAACATCACTTCATTTTTACCTGATGACTTTCCGTCGCTTACTACGTACGGTGACCTTTCTGACAGGAAGTCGTGAGTCGCGCAACTGAAGTGATACTCCGTAGACACGCAGTTTGATTAGAAAGCCCTTGTGAGGAACGGTGTCAAAGGTCTTCTGGAAATTTAGAAACATGGAACAAATTTGGGTCCTCTGTCGATAGCATACATTAATTCGTGGGAATAAACAGCTACTTGTGTTTCACAAGAACGGTATGTACTGATTCCGTGCTGATTGTATGTCAATAGACCGTTACCTTCCAGATAATTCATAATGTTCGAACACAGTATACGCTCCTAAAACCTACCAAATAGACGTTAGTCGAATGGGTGTGTAATTCAGCGGAAGACTCCTACTTCCTTTCTTCAGTATTGATGTGACCTGTTCAACTTTCCAGTCTTTTGGTACGGATCTTTCGTCGAGCGAGGACTTGCATATAATGAAGTATGGGGCTATTGTATCAGCATAATTTGAAAGGAACCTAATTCGTATGCTGTCTGGAGCGGAATACTTGCCTTCATTAACTGGTTTAAGCTGCTTCGCTACACCAAGGATGCCTAGTTCTAAGTTACTCATGTTGGGAGTTGTTCAGTCACAGATCATGAATTTTATTCCAATGCATGTTGCATTTTGAGTCTTGGGAACTTATCTTCAGGTGTTTAATCGGCCTACAACATTTTTCGAATTTCGGCTGCTATTGGTCCTGTTAAGAGTGCATAGGCGTATTATAAGGTGGCAATTTTGACGACAGTTTTTACCAACTATGGCAAACCCGAAGAAAATACTGTTTCTAGTATTAGTTACACTGGTTTTTTTCCAGCACAGTGCAGGTAGACATATTTACATACATATCCTCAGTTTTCGTCTCAAAGCGCTTTTGCCTTCTGCAAACAAAATCCAAACAAGTCAAAGAATATCCAAATATAAACAAGTCACATTTTTATGTACACTATGTGATCAAAAGTATCTGGACACCTGGCTGAAAATGACTTACAAGTTCGTGGCGCCCTCCATCGGTAATGCTGGAATTCAATATGGTGTTGGCCCACCCATAACCTTGATGACAGCGTCCACTCTCGCAGGCATACGTTCAATAAGGTGCTGGTTGTTTCTTGGGGAATGGTATCCATTCTTCACGGAGTGCTGTGCTGAGGAGAGGTATCGATGTCGGTTGGTGAGGCCTGGCACGAAGTCGGCGTTTCTAAACATCCCAAAGGTGTTCTACAGGATTCCGGTCAGGACTCTGTGCAGGCCAGCCCATCACATGGATATTATTATTGTGTAACCACTCCGCCACAGGACGTGCATTATGAACAGGTGCTCTATCGTATTGAAAGATGCAATCGCCATCCCCGAATTGCTCTTCAACAGTGGGAAGCAAGAAGATGCTTAAAGCATTAGTGTAGGTTTGTGCTGTGATAGTGCCACACAAAACAAGGGGTGCAAGACCCCTCCATGAAAAACACGACCACGCCATATCACCATCCCTCTCCGAACTTTACTGTTGGAACTACTTACACTGGCAGATGACGTTCACCGGGCATTCGCCATACCCACACCCTGCCATCGGATCGCCACATTGTGTACTGTGATTTGTCACTCCACACAACGTTTTTCCACTGTTCAGTTTTCCAGTGTTTTCGCTCCTTGCACCAAACGAGGCGTCGTTTGGCATTTACCGGAGTGATGTGTGGCTTATGAACAGCCGCACGACCATGAAATCCAAGTTTTCTCACCTCCCGCCTAACTGTCGCAGTACTTGCAGTGGATCCTGATGCAGTTTGGAATTCCTGTTTGATGGTCGGAATAGATGTCTGCCTATTACACGTTACGATGCTCTTCAACTGTCGGCGGTCTCTGTCAGTCAACAGACGAGGCTGGCCTGTACACTTTTGTGCTGTACGTGTCCCTTCACGTTTCCACTTTACTATCACATCGGAAACAGTGGACCTAGGGATGTTTAGGAGTGTGGAAATCTCGCGTACAGGCGTATGACACAAGTGACACCTAATGATCTGACCACGTTCGAAGTCCGTGAGTTCCGCGGAGCGCCCCATTCTGCTCTTTCACGATGTTTAATGACTGCTGAGGTCGCTGATTTGGAGTACAATACACTTAATATAAAAAACATATGTTTTTGGAGGTGTCTGGATACTTTTGATCACATAGTGTAGATATAGGTTCGTTATTTCTAAGATGATACCAAGATGTTACTTTATTATTTACACATGGATGTCATTTTCAAAAAATATGTTTGTGCAGATTTCAAATGTGACATGTTGTAAAATACTTGGATATATTAAACGCTGTTTCCTTAAGAAAAAATAAACTTTTAAATTATTCAAAAAGCTGTGGCTGTTAAACTCTTTTTATCCAATTAACATGTCCAAGAAAATTTTTCTTCGTGTAATTTCTACGTGTTCTAAGAGGTATAGTTTGCTGTCGTTAGCCTAACCGTACTGTTGTTGTTGTTGTGGTCTTCAGTCCTGAGACTGGTTTGATGCAGCTCTCCATGCTACTCTATCCTGTGCAAGCTTTTTCATCTCCCAGTACCTACTGCAACCTACATCCTTCTGAATCTGCTTAGTGTATTCATCTCTTGGTCTCCCTCTACGATTTTTACCCTCCACGCTGCCCTCCAATACTAAGTTGGTGATCCCTTGATGCTTCAGAACATGTCCTACCAACCGATCCCTTCTTCTGGTCAAGTTGTGCCACAAACTTCTCTTCTCCCCAATCCTATTCAATACTTCCTCATTAGTTATGTGATCTACCCATCTAATCTTCAGCATTCTTCTGTAGCACCACATTTCGAAAGCTTCTATTCTCTTCTTGTCCAAACTATTTATCGTCCATGTTTCACTTCCATACATGGCTACACTCCATATGAATACTTTCAGAAATGACTTCCTGACACTTAAATCAATACTGGATGTTAACAAATTTCTCTTCTTCAGAAACGCTTTCCTTGCCATTGCCAGCCTACATTTTATATCCTATCTACTTCGACCATCATCAGTTATTTTGCTCCCCAAATAGCAAAACTCCTTTACTACTTTAAGTGGCTCATTTCCTAATCTAATTCACGCAGCATCACCCGACTTAATTAGACTACATTCCATTATCCTTGTTTTGCTTTTGTTGATGTTCATCTTATATCCTCCTTTCAAGACACTGTCCATTCCATTCAACTGCTCTTCCAAGTCCTTTGCTGTCTCTGACATAATTACAATGTCATCGGCGAACCTCAAAGTTTTTATTTCTTCTCCATGAATTTTAATACCTACTCCGAATTTTTCTTTTGTTTCCTTTACTGCTTGCTCAATATACAGATTGAACAACATCGGGGAGAGGCTACAACCCTGTCTTACTCCCTTCCCAACCACTGCTTCCCTTTCATGTCCCTCGACTCTTATAACTGCCATCTGGTTTCTGTACAAATTGTGAATAGCCTTTCGCTCCCTGTATTTTACCTCTGCCACCTTTATAATTTGAAAGAGAGTATTCCAGTCAACATTGTCAAAAGCTTTCTCTAAGTCTACAAATGCTAGAAACGTAGGTTTGCCTTTCCTTAATCTGTCTTCTAAGATAAGTCGTAAGGTCAGTATTGCCTCACGTGTTCCAGTGTTTCTACGGAATCCAAACTGATCTTCCCCGAGGTTGGCTTCTACTAGTTTTTCCATTCGTCTGTAAAGAATTCGTGTTAGTATTTTGCAGCTGTGACTTATTAAACTGATAGTTCGGTAATTTTCACATCTGTCAACACCTGCTTTCTTTGGGATTGGAATTATTATATTCTTCTTGAAGTCTGAGGGTATTTCGCCTGTTTCATACATCTTGCTCACCAGATGGTAGAGTTTTGTCAGGACTGGCTCTCCCAAGGTCGTCAGTAGTTCCAATGGAATGTTGTCTACTCCGGGGGCCTTGTTTCGACTCAGGTCTTTCAGTGTTCTGTCAAACTCTTCACGCAGTATCATACCTCCCATTTCATCTTCATCTTCATCCTCTTCCATTTCCATAATATTGTCCTCAAGTACATCGCCCTTGTATAGACCCTCTATATACTCCTTCCACCGTTCTGCTTTCCCTTCTTTGGTTAGAACTGGGTTTCCATCTGAGCTCTTGATGTTCATGCAAGTGGTTCTCTTATCTCCAAAGGTCTCTTTAATTTTCCTGTAGGCAGTATCTATCTTACCCTTAGTGAGATAGGCCTCTAAATCCTTACATTTGTCCTCTAGCCATCCCTGCTTAGCCATTTTGCACTTCCTGTCGATCTCATTTTTGAGACGTTTGTATTCCTTTTTGCCTGCTTCATTTACTGCATTTTTATATTTTCTCCTTTCATCAATTAAATTCAATATTTCTTCTGTTACCCAAGGATTTCTACTAGCCCTCGTCTTTTTACCTACTTGATCCTCTGCTGCCTTCGCTACTTCATCCCTCAAAGCTACCCATTCTTCTTCTACTGTATTTCTTTCCCCCATTCCTGTCAATTGTTCCCTTATGCTCTCCCTGAAACTCTGTACAACCTCTGGTTCTTTCAGTTTATCCAGGTCCCATCTCCTTAAATTCCCACCTTTTTGTAGTTTCTTCAGTTTTAATCTACAGGTCATAACCAATAGATTGTGGTCAGAGTCCACATCTGCCCCTGGAAATGTCTTACAATTTAAAACCTGGTTCCTAAATCTCTGTCTTACCATTATATAATCTATCTGATACCTTTTAGTATCTCCAGGGTTCTTCCATGTATACAACCTTCTTTCATGATTCTTAAACCAAGTGTTAGATATGATTAAGTTGTGCTCTGTGCAAAATTCTACCAGGCGGCTTCCTCTCTCATTTCTTAGCCCCAATCCATATTCACCTACTATGTTTCCTTCTCTCCCTTTTCCTACACTCGAATTCCAGTCACCCATGACTATTAAATTTTCGTCTCCCTTCACAATCTGAATAATTTCTTTTATTTCATCATACATTTCTTCAATTTCTTCGTCATCTGCAGAGCTAGTTGGCATATAAACTTGTACTACTGTAGTAGGTGTGGGCTTCGTATCTATCTTGGCCACAATAATGCGTTCACTATGCTGTTTGTAGTAGCTTACCCGCATTCCTATTTTCCTATTCATTTTAAACCTACTCCTGCATTACCCCTATTTGATTTTGTGTTTATAACCCTGTAGTCACCTGACCAGAAATCTTGTTCCTCCTGCCACCGAACTTCACTAATTCCCACTATATCTAACTTCAACCTATCCATTTCCCTTTTTAAATTTTCTAACCTACCTGCCCGATTAAGGGATCTGACATTCCACGCTCCGATCCGTAGAACGCCAGTTTTCTTTCTCCTGATAACGACATCCTCTTGAGTAGTCCCCGCCCGGAGATCCGAATGGGGAACTATTTTACCTCCGGAATATTTTACCCAAGAGGACGCCATCATCATTTAATCATACAGTAAAGCTGCATGCCCTCGGGAAAAATTACGGCTGTAGTTTCCCCTTGCTTTCAGCCGTTCGCAGTACCAGCACAGCAAGGCCGGTTTGGTTATTGTTACAAGGCCAGATCAGTCAATCATCCAGACTGTTGCCCTTGCAACTACTGAAAAGGCTGCTGCCCCTCTTCAGGAACCACACGTTTGTCTGGCCTCTCAACAGATACCCCTCCGTTGTGGTTGCACCTACTGTACGGCTATCTGTATCGCTGAGACACGCAAACCTCCCCACCAATGGCAAGGTCCATGGTTCATGGGGGGGGGGCTAACTACACACATAGAAAACTTGATCTGCTCGAACAATTAGAAAAACTGCCACATAAAGAAAATTTTTCTGAAAACTTGGTAAATAGACAAACGGAGTTCATCAGCTACAGTTTTTTCAGCAGTTTCAAATGTTTATCTTCTTCTAAAGAAACAAGTATTTAATAGTTTCAACCGTTTCACAATTTAAGGTCACATTTGCTAGCTGTACAAATAATTGTTTTGCAAATGACATCTATGCATTAATGTAAAGGGGACGAAAAATTTGCGTCATGGTTAAAACGCCACGCTATTGTAATTAAAAATTATTAGAATAAGAGGCAACGAGTTAAGGTAAATTGGCCAAGAACCTTATAGCCTACGACCGTCCGAACGTTCATAAGAATGCCGTGTAAGAGTTTGAAGGAAGTTGGTCAAGAACCTTTGGAGATTTTGCTAACATTTCCTCCTTATATATATATATATATATATATATATATATATATATATATATATATATATATATATATATAAGGAGGAAATGTTGTTACCAAAATCTCCAAAGGTTCTTGACCAACTTCCTTCAAACTTTTACACGGTATACTTATCAACGTTCGGTCGGTCGTACGTTATAAAGTTCTTGACTAATTTACCTTAACTCGTTACCTGTTATTTCATTAGAGTATCGTACAAATCTCTGAAGTAAATTGGTTATCGAGGTTTGTGGTAACAATGTTTCTGCTTTATAAGAGGGGCGTTCAATAAGTAATGCAACACGATATTTTCTTAAAGCTGGCTGATTTTATTCAAGACTACGTTACACCATATTATTCCCCACACTTTTGGATACAAAACTGTATTTTTCAACAGAATCTTCGTTAGTCCGACGGCGCTACGCCACCTTACTGGGAGGACTTGTATGCTCGCATGGTACCACTCTACAGACCGACGTCAGGGCCAAGGTCTTGCTGCACCAATAACGTCCCCATCATCCACGTACTGCCTGTGACGATGTTCGAAAATAATTGCCACAACCAGCCTCGTAACGCTCAAGCAGTTCCGCAAAGATGGTCCTTCGTTGCTCTTTATGGTCTTTTGTTAGGCGGCGAGGAACCTAGCGTGCACACACCTTTGAGTACCCCAACTGGTGGATGAGTGTGTCAGCCCTAGCAAAAGAGGCGTCACTTGAGTACTGAGGTGTTAGCGATACGTTGATCATTCAGAATCAGAGTGTTAGCACGTTCCAACATTGCAGGATTCACTGCTGTGTGGACCGTCCATTACGCGAGAGATCGGATAGTCTTGCGCGAGCCTGTTGCGTTGATGACATACGCCTGGCTCAACGACCCACCGTGCTTTCGTTCACTGGCAGGTCTCCGTAGATACCGTTACATACGCCATTTTGAAGGCTACGTATAGTGTCGCCATCTATCGGAAGAGGGAATATTCCACGACATCCCACAACAAATTCTGCATTATTTAGCCGAAACTGTCCGAGAAAAACGTGTTCAATTACTTATTGAATACCCCTCACGGCAGTATAGATATAGATATCCCCTGTTAGTTCTATTTGGTATTCATCCCACACAGCTGAACAAAATTGAAGCTGTGTCTATTGCGTTTTGTCTTTCGGTAAGGGGGGACGCATGCGAAAGTGACCAAAAATGTGAAAATATTTTTACTGGATCTTCATCTACAACATGGTACTGTGTGATCAAATATGTGTGTGAAATCTTGTGGGACTCAACCGCTAAGGTCATCAGTCCCTAAGCTTACACACTAGTTAACCTAAATTATCCGAAGGACAAACACACACACCCATGCTCGAGGGAGCATGGACTGAAATTTCAATTCCTGAATATTAACAAAGCTTTAAACATGGCTGCTTGGTCCAGTGAAAGTTTCTAAATTAAAATTGAAACAAATGAGCCCTCGGTCACAGTTATCACACAGGTTGTCCGTTGCAACCTGTGGCTGTACAGGTACGAGCAGCCCATAGTGGCTCGCTTTCACGCATTCCTTTTTATATATTTTGTGACTAATGCCCTTTTGGCCTGTTAATTATTTTATATGTGGCATGTAAGTACTGCCTCTGTCTTTTATTGTTAGTACTTACACTTTTTATATAAAAAATGTCTTTTCCTATAAATTTGTAACTATGTTACAGGCCACTTTAATTGTTTTATTTCTGATGATGGCACTCTTAGAAATGTTGAAACCTGGTCAATAAGACTAAAAATAACTGTGGCCGAGGGAACATTTGTTTCAATTTTAATCCTGAATATTACGTCTCAAGTCCACCCTTAAGTGCATTAAAAATAATTATTAACAGAGACTTGCAGGGGCCACGCCCCTTTATTGTTCTGTGTTTCCTTATGTCATTTCCTCCTGAAGTGTTCTCTCCCAGTTTTATGCAGTCACAATGTAGGGAATAGTTCGGTGTTAAGCAGATGCAGAACTTCTACCAAAGTGCTTGCATGGAAAAATTCAAAATCATAATGAAAGTTGCAACTCTCTTATAGGAAAATCAAGACAACCTAAGTTTCCACAACTGCTGATGAATTTGAAGTGTATGCCGCTTGTTTAGTTTTTAACTGCGCTGATCTTGATGGATTACAGACTCTACAGAGACTAGGATTTGATCCAGGAGCTTTCACACTGCCGATATTGAAGGAAATCAATAAAAGTAGAATTGATGCAGCTGTCATTATTGTCACTCAGTCTGAAAGTCAGATTAACCTAAGAGGACAAGCAAAGAAAAGACTGCTTGGAGATGAAGAGGAGAATGCAAACGGTTTGCACTATTTCACTCAGATATGGTAAGGCTTGATACAAACACTGTCGGCCGCGTGAGGTGGCGCAGTGGTTAGCTCACTGGACTCTCATTCGACAGGACGACGGTTAAAAGCCCCGTCCGACCGTCCTGATTTAAGTTTTCTATGATTCACCTAAATCGCTTCTGGCAAATGCTGAGATGGTTCCTTTGAAAGGGTGCGGCCGACTTCCTTCTCCGTCCTCTCCTAATCCGATGGGACCGGTGACCTCGCTGTTTGGTGTCCGTCCCCAAATTAACCAACCAAACACTGTCGAATATTTGATTGAGGTTTCCCGTAACTTACATTTTCGCAACTCTATGTACTTTTCCGTCACAAACCACTGACATTATAGTATTTAAATTTGGCACGTAAGTAGTCATTACTATAGTGAAACATTCTCTGGAAGGAGTTTTCATTTACCACAGTCCTAAGGCATTTCTGTAAGAGAAAAACCCTACGATTTGTTTTTTTTTTCCACAGAAATTTGAAAAGCTGTAAAAATCTAGCAAAAGAAGATATTAATATTCTGTATTTGTAATAATAGTGTATCAAACTTTGCAAAAAATGAATTAATTTAATTTTGACAGATTTTTCGAAAAAGGAACATTTATACTTGCCTTGATCAAAAAAATCAATGGTTTGTAATTAAAAACGTATAACTTCAATAAAGATGAAAACATCTTGGGTATCAATACTCGTTTCAACTGTATTTGGTCCTTTATTAGTGTATCACTACAGTTTACGTGGCGATCCTTTACAGAAGCTCGAAATTTAGCGTGGAGTTCATTGCGAGACGCCTATAACAGTTTCCACAACGAAACTTTGCCTCGAAACCTGGCAGAACATACAAAGAGATTCTGGTCGTACGTGAAGTATATTAGCGGCAAGAAACAATCAATGCCTTCTCTGCGCGATAGCAATGGAGATACTATCGAAGACAGAGTTACTAAACACAGCCTTCCGAAATGCCTTCACAAAAGAAGACGAAGTAAATATTCCAGAATTCGAATCGAGAACAGCTGCCAACAAGAGTAACGTAGAAGTAAATATCCTCGGAGTAGTGAAGCAACTTATAATAAAAGCAAGTCTTCTGGTCCAGACTGTATACCAATTAGGTTCCTTTCGGAGTATGCTGATGCATTAGCTCCATACTTAACGATCATGCACTACCGTTCGCTCGACGAAAGATCCGTACCCAAAGACTGGAAAGTTGCACAGGTCTCACCAATATTCAACAAAGGTAGTAGGAGTAATCTACTAAATTACAGGCCCATATCGTTAACGTCGATATGCAGCAGGATTTTACAACATATATTGTGTTCGAACATTATGAATTACCTCGAAGGAAACGGTATATTGACACACAGTCAACATGGGTTTAGAAAACATAATTCCTGTGAAACACAACTATCTCTTTATTCACATGAAGTGCTGAGTGCTATTGACAAGGGATTTCAGATTGATTCCGTATTCCTGGTTTTCCGGAAGGCTTTTGACACTGTACCACACAAGCGGCTCGTAGTGAAATTGCGTGCTTATGGAATATCGTCTCAGTTATGTGACTGGATTTGCGATTTCCTGTTAGAGAGGTCACAGTTCGTAGTAATTGACGGAAAGTCATCGAGTAAAACAGAAATGATTTCTTGCGTTCCGCAAGGTAGTGTTATAGGCCCTTTGCTGTTCGTTATCTACATAAACGATTTGGGAGACAATTTGAGCAGCCGTCTTCGGTTGTTTGCAGATGACGCTGTCGTTTATCGACTAATAAAGCCACCAGAACATCAAAACAAACTGAAAAAACATTTAGAAAAATATCTGAATGGTGCGAAAAGTTGCAGTTGACCCTAAATAACGAAAAGTGTGAGGTCCTCCACATGAGTGCGAAAAGGAACTCGTTAATCTTCGGTTACACGATAAATCACTCTAATCTAAAAGCCGTAAATTCAACTAAATACCTAGGCATTACAATTACGAGCAACTTAAATTGGAAGGAACACATAGAAAACGTTGTGAGTAAGGTTAACCAGAGACTTGGTTTTATTGGCAGGACACTCAGAAAATGTAACAGACCTACTAAGGAGACTGCCTACACTTCGCTTGTCCGTCCTCTTTTAGAACACTGCTGCGCGGTGTGGGATGCTTACCAGGTAGGACTGACGGAGCACATCGAAAAAGTTCAAAAAGGGCAGCACGTATTGTATTATCGCGAAATATGGGAGAGAGTGTCACAGAAATGATACAGGATTTGGGCTGGAAATTATTAAATGAAAGGCGTTTATCGTTGCGATGGAATCTTTTCACCAAATTCCAATCACCAACTTTCTCCTCCGAATGCGAAAATATTTTGTTGACACTGACCGAAATATGGAGGAACGATCACCACGATAAAATAAGGGAAATCAGAGCTCGAACGGAAAGATATAGGTGTTCATTATTTCTGCGCACTATACGAGATTGGAATAATAGAGTATTGGGAAGGTGGTTCGATGAACCCTCTGCCAGGCACTTTGATTTGCAGACTATCCATGTAGATGTGGATGTAGAAAAGCCACGCCTTCAGGTGAATATATGATTAAAACATTAGAGCGGAAAAGCTCGGAATATTTTTCTCAACATTCGTTGTCCGTCAAAAGAAAACAGCGCTAAAAGACGTTGCGTCATGGATTAATAACCGCCAGATCTCAATATAGTTGACGGGCCCAAAACAAATCGAACCACAGTGATCGCTTCTCCGACCTATAGGTAACCGTGCACCATGCTTTAGCGGTGTTTTGTTTGGACGGACAACGAACGTTGGGAAAAAAGATTCCGCGCTTTTCCGCTCTAATGTTTTAATCATATGGTCACCTGAAGATGTGGCTTTTGGCGCCACGAAACCGGTAGTGATACAGTAACAAAGGACCAAATACAGCTGAAGTGGTTATTAATAGCCAAGATGAATACTCAAGCTGTGGTTTCCCCATCTACAAGGTTGTCAGCAGAAACGTGAAAACGTATGTGTATATCCATATTACGTTCCTTAACCACTGTGCCAAATTCTGTTACATTGCCTCGAAAATTTTGGACTTTATAAGATTTTTTCAAAGTATTGCAACTTCGCATACATACCCCCTTAAGATTCTAGGAATACAGTACTGGCCATTAAAATTGATACACCACGAGGATGACGTGTACAGACGCGAAATTTAACCGACAGGAAGAAGATGCTGTGATATGCAAATGATCAGCTTTTCAGAGCATTCACACAAGGTGGGCGCCGGTGGCGACACCTACAACGTGCTGACAGGAGGAAAGTTTCCAACCGATTTCTCATACACAAACAGCAATTGACCGACATTGCCTGGTGAAACGTTGTCGTGAAGCCTCGTGTAAGGAGGAAAATGCGTACCATCACGTTTCCGACTTTGATAAAGGTCGGATTGTAGCCTACCGCGATCGCGGTTTATCGTATCGCGACATTGCTGCTCGCGTTGGACGAGATCCAATGACTGTTACCAGAATATGGAATCGGTGGGTTCAGGAGGGTAATATGGAACGCCGTGCTGGATCCCAACGGCCTCGTATCACTAACAGTCGAGATGACAGGCATCTTAACCGCACGGCTGTAACGGATGGTGCAGCCACGTCTCGATCCCTGAGTCAACAGATGGGGACGTTTGGAAGGCAACAACCATCTGCACGAACAGTTCGACGACGTTTGCAGCAGCATGGACTATCAGCTCGGAGACCATGGCTGCGGTTACCCTTGACGCTGCATCACAGATAGGAGCGCCTGTGGTGGTGTACTCAACATCATTTTTTCGGATGAATCTAAGTTCTGTTTACAGCATCATGATGGTCGCATAGTTTGGCGACATCGCGGTGAACGCACATTGGTAGCGTGTATTCGTCATCGCCATACTGGCGTATCACCCGGTGTGATGGTATCGGGTGCTATTGGTTACACGTCTCGGTCACCTCTTGTTCGCATTGACGGCACTTTGAACAGTTGACGTTACATTTCAGATGTGTTACGACCCGTGGCTCTACTCTTCATTCGATCCCTGCGAAACCCTGCATTTCAGCAGGATAATGCACGACAGCATGTTGCAGGTCCTGTACGGGCCTTTCTGGATACAGAAAATGTTCGACTGCTGCCGTGACCGGCACATTCTCCAGATCTCTCACCAATTGAAAACGTCTGGTCAATGGTGGCCGAGCAACTGGCTCGTCACAATACGCCAGTCACTACTCTTGATGAGCTGTGGTGTCGTGTTGAAGCTGCATGGGCAGCTGTACCTGTACACGCCATCCAAGCTCTGTTTGACTCAATGCCCAGGCATGTCAAGGCCGTTATTACGGCCAGACGTGGTTGTTCTGGGTACTGTTTTCTCAGGATCTATGCACCCAAATTGCGTGAAAATGTAATCACATGTCAGTTCTAGTATAATATATTTGTCCAATGAATACCCGATTATCATCTGCATTTCTTCTTGGTGTAACAATTTTAATGGGCAGTAGTGTAGTTTCTGCTTGCAGTCGGTTATTCCGTCTTCGCCCGGGCACTGGTGGGAGCTCTAGAGTGCTCGAGTAGTCGCGGGTTGGGGACAGGTGGGGGGGGGGGGGGGGGGAGGAGAAGCTGGGTTCGCACAACAGGAGGGTGGAGCGCGCCGTGATCAAGTGGCCTGCGCGGCTCTCGCAGCCAGCCGCTGCCTCTAGTGCGGCAGGGTGGCTGTCCACTAAGGCTGAAGCGGGAGTGTCCGCGCGAAAAGGCGGCCCGCAGCACAAAAAAAAGATCTCCTAGTTTTAATGTTGTTTACCAGGCCTTCATAAAAGACGTACACGTATTTATTTTGTACGGGATTATTCGGCTGAATATTTCAGTGGGTAGCTAACATGAATTAAGTCAGCATTCATCTCTCAAGCCCCGCTCTCCCTCGCGTCAAATTCCCGGCGGCGCGGGGTCAAACGCGTGTCACTTGTGAGGTCGCCGCCGCTGCATCTCGATCGATGCGAGAACAACAATGACCTCTATGAGGTGCGACAACACGTGGTTAACCCTTAACGTATCGGCCGCAGCTCGTGGTCGTGCGGTAGCGTTCTCGCTTCCCGCGCCCGGGTTCGATTCCCGGTGGGGTCAGGGATCTTCTCTGCCTCGTGATGCCTGGGTGTTGTGTGATGTCCTTAGGTTAGTTAGGTTTAAGTAGTTCTAAGTTCTACGGGACTGATGACCTCAGATGTTAAGTCCCATAGTGCTCAGAGCCATTTGAACCATTTTTGAACTGTATCAAACGCCTTGCGCAAAGTCAAGAAACACGGCATCTACCTGGCAACCCGTGCCTATGGCCCTCTGAGTCTCGTGGACGAATAGCGGGAGCTGGGTTTCACACGATCGTCTGTTTCGAAACCCGTGCTGATTCCTACAGAGTAATTTCTAGTCTCCAGAAAAGTCAACTGATCGACGTTAGAGCTGTTAAGTCCCATAGTGCTCAGAGCCATTTGAACCCTTAACATATCAACCTTACACCATCGACGTCGTTTTCTAAGCTGGGGTCTTCTGGGGAGCCCATGTTCTTTTCTCAATTTGCCTAAGCAGTAGTGTAGAGGGTTACTCAGATTAGTTTCTTTGGTCGTCTAAAATACGTTTCAATTAAATAAGCATTGTTGACGTCTTTCTTTAGCGTCAAAAATGATAAACTCAAGAATATGTGCAAATCTATTCCGTTGCCACGCCAGCAGTAAAAACACCTCGACAAATATTTTAGCCTGTTGTCCACATTTCAGAAATTCTTCCCTTTCGGCAGTGAAGAGCTCCAGCAATCAGTAGCACGTCAGAAAACATTCTCAGTTTGACAGAATCTACACCTGTCCAAATTTTCGTTCTGTTGGGAGCAGGATGCTGTACAATACGTGCTGCTTCACCATTAATGAAAGGGCGTATAGTATCTACAATTTAGTCATCAAAGAACATGTTAAAAACTTCGGACATCGTGGGTGCAAGATCACTTACTTAATCACTTACTACGTAGAGCAAAAGTCTGTTAACACTATAATAACCACGTGAAGTTACAATGTCGACTTTATGATTCTTCTCGTACCTGAGGTTGAATCAAGAGACATTCGATGCTATTCCAGGTAAGTTCCCGATTTTCAGCTTAATCCCTATTAACGCTATGTGCAGCGCTTGCTCAGCTACGTGTCCGCTTCCGGCTTCACTCGAAGGTAGTCGGACAGGATCGTTAACATACTATGGACGCAATCCCAAAAAACAGCCGGCCGCGGTGGTCTAGCGGTTCTAGGCGCTCAGTCAGGAATCGCGCGACTGCTACGGTCGCAGGTTCGAATCCTGCCTCGGGCATGGATGTGTGTGATGTCCTTAGGTTAGTTAGGTTTAAGTAGTTCTAAGTTCTAGGGGACTGATGACCACAGATGTTAAGTCCCATAGTGCTCAGAGCCATTTGAACCATTTGAACCAAAAAACACAAATAATTAAACGCGATAGCCCCAAAGTAGGATAGTCACCGAAAGCAAGGTCCAGAAGCGAAACTCGTTGTTGTTGTTGTTGTTGTCATTGTGGTCTTCAGTCCTGAGACTGGTTTGATGCAGGTAGGTTAGAAAATTTAAAAAGGGAAATGGATAGGTTAAAGTTAGATATAGTGGGAATTAGTGAAGTTCAGTGGCAGGAGGAACAAGACTTTTGGTCAGGTGAATACAGGGTTATAAATACAAAATCAAATAGGGGTAATGCAGGAGTAGGTTTAATAATGAAAAAAAAATAGGAGTACGGGTAAGCTACTACAGACAGCATAGTGAACGCATTATTGTGGCCAAGATAGAGACGAAGCCCATGCCTACTACAGTAGTACAAGTTTATATGCCAACTAGCTCTGCAGATGATGAAGAAATTGATGAAATGTATGATGAGATAGAAGAAATAATTCAGATAGTGAAGGGAGACTTAAATTTAATAGCCATGGGTGACTGGAATTCGATAGTAGTAAATGGAAGAGAAGGAAACGTAGTAGGTGAATATGGAATGGGGGTAAGGAATGAAAGAGGAAGCCGCCTGGTAGAATTTTGCACAGAGCATAACTTAATCATAGCTAACACTTGGTTCAAGAATCATAAAAGAAGGTTGTATACATGGAAGAATCCTGGAGATACTAAAAGGTATCAGATAGATTATATAATGGTAAGACAGAGATTTAGGAACCAGGTTTTAAATTGTAAGACGTTTCCAGGGGCAGATGTGGACTCTGACCACAATCTATTGGTTATGAACTGTAGATTAAAACTGAAGAAACTGCAAAAAGGTGGGAATTTAAGGAGATGGGGCTTGGATAAACTGACTAAACCAGAGGTTGTACAGAGTTTCAGGGAGAGCATAAGGGAACAATTGACAGGAATGGGGGAAAGAAATACAGTAGAAGAAGAATGGGTAGCTCTGAGGGATGAAGTAGTGAAGGCATCAGAGGATCAAGTAGGTAAAAGAAATTCAAACTAAACATAGTACGGTGTCCGAATCGTGCACAAAGTGCTCATCCACTGTCCAGTCACGTTAATGTGACCACCTATCAAAAGCATGAATAACCATTTCTTGAAGCGTAGACCTCTGCGGCACCCTTAGGAATAGAGTCAATGAGGTTCTGGAACGTACCGACAGGGATGTGGAGCCAAGGCGATTCCAGTGTCCTTGCCAGCAGCGCTAGATTTCTCGGTTGACGACCCACAGCGCGAAAAGCCCTATCGAGGTGGTCCCACAGATTCACGATTGGGTCTAAATCCGGGAGTTTGATGGTCAGGCGAGTAAGATAAACTCATCCTGGTGCTGTTTGAATCACGCACGTACTCTCGCAGCTATGTGGCACGTTGCACTGTCCTGCTCTTAGATGCTATCGTGCCCAGAAAAAACAAACTGTATGTAGGGGTGAACAAGGTCCCAACGGATAGATGCACACTTGTGTTTATCCGTTATGCCTTCCAAAATGACGATATCACCCAGGGAATGGCACAAAAACATTCCCCAGGTCATAACGTTCCCTCCTCGACCCTTCCGACGATTGTTGAAGGGTCTTTGTTTTCAGTCGTTTCACGCCTATGGAACATAAAGTGCAATTCATCTGCAGATGTCCAGTTGCGGTGTTGGTGTGTAAATTCCAGCCTTCCTCGCCAATGAACAGCAGTCAGCACGGATGCATGAAGCGGGCCTCCGCTGCACAGGCCCACAGGTAGCAACGTTTGCTTAACGGTCGTTAAGGAGACACGGTTGGTAGCCCCTGGCTCATCTGTGCCAGTTGTTCAACAGCTGCACCTCTATTCGCTCGTACACATCTACACAGCTGTCGATCACCCCCCTCATTTTGGCACGTGGTGCACCACAGTCGCCTCGGCAGCGGTTTTGGATAACACCATTTTAGCGTCCGCGACATATTTTAACCACGGCGGCACGTAAACAGTTTAGCCGGCCGCGGTGGTCTAGCGGTTCTAGGCGCTGAGTCCGGAGCCGCGCGACTGCTACGGTCGCAGGTTCGAATCCTGCCTCGGGCATGGATGTTTGTGATGTCCTTAGGTTAGTTAGGTTTAAGTAGTTCTAAGTTCTAGGGGACTGATGACCATAGATGTTAAGTCCCATAGTGTTCAGAGCCATTTGAACCATTTTTTAAACAGTTTACAAACATAGCCGTTTCGGAAATGCTTCCATCCTTGGCCCGAAAGCCAATAATCTTGCCCTTGTGAACGTCAGATAAATCGCCTCGTTTCTGCATTACGGGAAGGACTGCACTGTATTCCACTCCCCCCCCCCACTCCTTCCCAACACTCTTTATATACCCTCCACTGCTAGTGCTGCCACCTGCCGTGCCGTCTGTAATTGGTTATTGCACGTTGACGTCGGACATACACGGTGTTCACATTAATATAACTAGACTATGCAACCCACAGAGCGTACGCCGATAAAAACGTACGTCGAAGAAATGAGTTATTGCTTATTCCTCGTTTTGCGGCTTGGCGAGTGACCGAGGTGGCGCGTACAGTACAGTAGCGTATCCATGGTATGGCAGCCGGGGCACGTGTCCAGGTCACCGTCTCCGTGGAGGCGCATAGTTTTGTACCAGGCGAGCAAAAACAATCAGGAACAGCACAAGAAAATGACGGTGAAAAGAAGAAGTAGTAATAGTAGTAGTTGTAGTAGAAGTAGTAAAAGGTAAAGGGGATGGATTCCAGGGCACTAAAATGGAAAAGGGCGGTGATGTACGAAAGAATATCTTGTGGAGGTTCAGATTCGACTGTGTTGTCCAACAGTCGCATACAACCGATCTTTCCTTGGTAAAAACATGATGCTTCTTATTTTCGGCTACTGGATGCAGCTACTCTGGTTTTGCCAAGTAAGCCAACTCATTGGAAGTATAAAATACAATTTTGCGTATGCTATTTTATTTGTCACGGGTTTGCATAGACTCGCAATGAATGCGCTACTGCTGCAAGCAAGACGACTTTGGTTTGTATGTTTTGTATGGTTTCCATGTTTTTAGTTATACCATACAAGAAATAATTATTGGAATGCATACATTTTATTTGATTGTATACCTGTCCCACTCCATATAAGAGCTCCCCTCACCCTCTTGCCTCTCCATCTTGCCGATCCCTTCTCCTCTCCTCACTTATGTCTTCTCACTATCCATGCGAACACCTACCTTACTATCCAACAGACCTCTAAATTTTTTACCCCCTTCCGTCAACCCTTTAGAACACATTTTCCCTTCCCCAAATCCTTTTCTGCCAGGGAGGTCCTTCAGCTTTTTAGTAAAGGTACAGTGGTGTTTCTTTAGAAAAACGTCACCATTTGCTTGTATAGTTTGTTTTAAATATATATTCTTGTTTTTATCTTTTAGTCCTTCGACTGCAACAAAAAAACAAGGAAAATCAGCAGTTTTAATGTTTTATGTGCACACCAACAAAATTCACATATTTTAAAACAGTCTGTGAACTGCTCAGCTCTTAATTATATTTGTTTCGCTTTTGTTTCTACTTTTAAAGCTTTTGTCTGAAGAGCGGAATATTGTACTGCTGACATACGCCCCAGTCCGCTCCCTCGCCACCCATATGGGTAAAAAGAGGATGAAATAATACCAAGAGTCACGCTGACCAATAAACGAATGCGCAGGGTGTAGTGACCGAATCATGGAAGGATCAAGAAAATGAAAGAAAAATCATCTAAGTATGAATATTAGCCATAAGCCTTGTAACTTAGGTGCAGATATACAGTGCAAGCCACTTTTCGTCAACCCATTATGAGACCACACGCATTGGGAAACTACTGATTTAATGCTGACTGATTCCGAATTGGAGTTAAAGAGATACGCAGTTAAGTACCATCTATAAGCAAACAGCTCCAAATGCCGTGTATAGAGGCCCTAAAACGTCAAGCAAGGCAGAGTCCAGAAAACAGAAGAGTTACAGCAGCCCAGTACGAACGAACCTACAGCAAATACTACGTGAGTATGCGTTATACTCACAAGGGCAGGCCACGACGATGGGATCACGGATTTATTTCAAACTTTCCACACCCTTAGTAAGCCATTAAAACAACATAATGTGCAAGTAATAAAGTGCACTACTCTGGCAATTCCGAGAAAATTGCAAGAGAAGTTTTACGCGTCTATTACGTAATTGATGTATCTGTGTGTATATGCCTGACGTTCACGGTGCCACGCGGTTAGCGTTCGACTTTCCTATAAGGCAACAGTTGGATTCCTGCTCGGATATTCATATTTTTAGTAGAAGTGTAAATATTGTGATACTCAAAAAATTTGCAACTACACTATTCTCTTGCTACATTAACGCCTCACCGCTACACAGAATCACCGCTGAATGGGACCTACCTCTGCTGGAAGCGTCGAGGCGCAAAATAGTTCCGGATATCGTACCAGATTGCATGTACAAGGGATTTCTCAAATCATGACAGGCACACATTTTCAGGAAAACGCTATGCGTTTCTTCATTTACTTGTCGATGGTTATAAATATGTTTGTTCTAATAATTTAATTTTATTAAAAATAGTAAGTAATCAAATAACATGAAATTCACGAAAACCTCATGCAAATACACGTTGTTTTTTAAAACTGTATAACCTCTCAAATGTCTTATAACTTAAATAATGAAACCAGTGATGAAGAAAATATGGAGGAAAAATTAAGATTGAGCAGGAGTTGAACCGTTACGAAGCGCGAACACTAACCAAGTGAGCACCACGAACTCTGCTGTTAGGTATCTACGCACGGATTTATCAGTCACATAGTACACGTGTAATATTTCTTTTGCGATTTTCTCAGAATTGCCAGAGTAGTGCACTTTATTACTTGCACATTATGTTGTTTTAATGATCTACTGAAGGTGTACAAAGTTTGAAGTAAAACTGTGATCCGAACGTCGTGGCCTCCCCTCTTCAGTTAAACGTGTACACTATAAAGTACTTGCAAAGCTTGCACGTACGTACCTCTGGACTAGGATTATTGGGTGTCATCACATATTTGTCTACATATACCTATGTCTGTATGTCATTATCATTATGACGAGTACTTGAATATGAGACTTTGACTAGAGTAATGGAATCTGACACTTCCACGGTTCGTGGTCTGTAGTACCATACGTTACTGTGCGTAGCTGACTCTTAAGAAAGTTACACACCGGCGTGGCCTTCTGTTCTGATAATTGACTGGGTAATCTAGTAAGGCTCACCTATGCTTTTATAATCTAGTGTGTGTGCTCTTCTGTATATTCATTGCAAACACGTGAAGAAGCAATTAAAAACAGATCGGTAAGCCAACCGAGAGTCTCATTTCCTTACGATCACTGTATCTACCTCCTTAGGCTAACATCCCAGTTATTCTGTACTGTCTCTAACCACGGAGATCTAAAAAATCTCAGTTTGACACCATTTCACGCAGACCCTCGTGTACCAAGATAAGGTTGACATAAAATCCCGCGTCACCTCTGATCCAATAGGGTGCGTTGCGACTCACGTCGACTTAGAACAATGCTAAGCTGCGATGATTAAATAAGTGAAAATGGTGAGATGTTGGGGGGGGGGGGGGGGGACGAACAAAAGTCGAGATTTGGTCTACGTGCCAGTTACCATAGACAAGCCACTGACAAGCACAATGCGATTACTCTGGGCTCACAATTGTCTTGCAGTGAAGCAAATGGTTCAAATGGCTCTGAGCGCTATGGGACTTAACATCTGAGGTCATCAGTCCCCTAGAACTTAGAACTACTTAAACCTAACTAACCTAAGGACATCACACACATCCATGCCCGAGGCAGGATTCGAACCTGCGACCGTAGCGGTCGCGCGGTTCCAGTCTGAAGCGCCTAGAACCGCTCGGCCACACCGGCCGGCGCAGCGGAGCAGCAGAACGTTCTAAGCACTCGGGTAATCGAAAGATTTTTAACTTCGTCGCAATATTTCTATTATGCTGCAAAATATTCGCGAATATTTTGGACGAGCGCCGAAAGACTCCCCCTGAATCGACAATGAACTTACCTACGACAGTTACTGCTGCGCGCCACTCGTGCAGAACACTATCGAGATGTTGACCGCTGCACTAGAAACTAGCATCTGATGGACAGAGCACGCGTGCGATGCGACATGGTAAGGTCAGAGAGGCTTAAACGAGTTCCGCGAACATCTTCCTAAAGAGAAGCGGGGGCGCGCGATAGCGGTAGCTACTCGCGTGAGTCACTGTTTTGGCAACGCTTGCGGTAGTCCCAGCGGTTCGCAGAAAAACGGGGACGGACCTCCGCAAGGGGTATCCCGGAGCCTAATGCGTGTGTCATCTGTCGCGTACACTCCAGATCTCCGCCGCCAATACTTCCGGCCGCCTTCGCTCTCGTCTCAGATTACAAGCAATTGTACCGTGCTCCTAGCGGCCCTCCTCCGGATCGCTGGACAGAAGACAAGCTACAACGGCATTATGTTGCTAGACGCCAATGATTACAATTTTGTTTTTTAAATGTTATGTACAGCGTGTTGAGATACGTTTCCTCTAAACGTAGACGGAGTCAATTATACAAAACACATCAGACAGAAGAGATAAACAGAATAACAAATATATTTTATTCCATTTGAATGTAACAGTACAGGGAAACGTGAAATAACAATTAAAAACATAAATAGCAGGTGTTCTTCTTCTTCTTTCACGTATTAGCCGCTATAGATTACCGGTTATTTCAACTGTTTCTCCTTTACTTTCTTCCGCATTTCTCTCGTAATTTCTCCGTGTTTCTCTCATCTTTCTTCTATCAAAGTCGTCGAGTCTTCTTCTGGGTTTTTCGCCTTTGGTGTCCTGTAATTTCCTTCTGAGTCGCAGTCTTTCCTCAATATTTTGTGGAGTAATAAGGAGCTTGGGTGTCAACGGAAGGGTCCGATTCCACCCGCCTCTTTGACGCGCGACGTAATAGTGTTGTGGCGTGTGACGTGTAACTATGGCGCGGAGTTTTTGAGTTGATCGTGTTTGTAGATGTCGTGTTGTTGTATTTGATAGTGCCCTCTGATGGTGGCTGTGGACGTGGTGATGTGGTATTGGGTTTATTTGAGTTTTGGTGTCATCGTGCTAAGGATAACGTGCGGTAACGTGCGTTGTGGAAGCGTTTTCAGTGAGTTATTAAGGATTTTTTGTTTATATGTTTGCCGTTTTTGTTTGGTCTGATTAGTTTGGTGTATGTTGTGGGGAAAGAAGTCTAATTTATTTATTGCGTTTCTGTTACATATAGAAAAAATTGGAAATTTGTGGTAAGATCTTAAAGCTTACACGTTACTTAATTTAACTTAAAGTAACTTACACTAAGGACAACACACACACCCATGCCCGAGGGAGGACTCGAACCTCCGACGGAGGGAGCCGCGCGGACCGTGACAAGACGCCTGAGACCGCGTGAAAGCTTAGATAAGACAGTGACGTTCACGAGTCTATCATTACGTTCAGGACACGTATATGTGGCGTGGCAGGCGCGCGCACCTGTGTGTGTGTGTGTGTGTGTTTGTCTGTGGTGGACAACCTAGGTGCTATTGCCGAAGGCTCCTATTGGTAAGTAATTTTTGTTTTGGTTTTACTCTATAGTACCTGTGATGTTTTGTGTGTTGTATATTTATAGTAGGTCGGTTGTGTTTTAATTGATGTGGTGAATATAGGGTAATTGGGTTTTTGAGTTGTCGGGCTTTGGTCCCACTTTTCAGAGTTGTAAGTGCTGTTTTTTTTATATCGATAGCTGCGGTTAGGCTATACAGATCACAGTTGAGCTGTATAGCTCGAGGCAAATGTCCGATTCCTGTGGTTTTGTTCGTGTTGCGTGATGTTGTAATTTAAAGGTTTTTTTGATAATATTTTTTTTGGGATGGTGCGTTGTTTCTGTTGTTGTTCTATATTTAGCTTGTCGCCGCCCTAAACCCCCAGTTATCCCCGGTTGCCCTGTTAGTTTCATTTTATTTTTGGAGTGGTACGCTATTTTGGTACTTTTACTTTTGTTCGCGTTTGTTGGCGTGTGTTTGATGTCATTGTCGTCATTTTGTATATGCCGGAAGTAAGCGTTTCCGCCGTATTCATGACGTCATGGGACGGGTGGAATCAGACGCTTCTGTAACACAGAGCACGTCCATGTTCCTTCCAACTTCACTGCACCATGTGTTATCCATTTTAAATTTACCGAAGTAAGTGCACAGTCTTTTTCTCAGTCTGTTTGGATTTATGCTTTGGATGTACCTGTAGGAAGCTGTTGTCCTTTTCCTAATCACGTCAGCTTCTTTAAATACTTCTACAAGGTGTTGCTATAAAATAACGTTATTGCTACTGTCAAACATTTATTTCAAAAATATACGTATTTAGTTATTGCCACTTCTCTGTCTGTACAACGCTCCATTCGAATATTTTACTGAAGGAAAGTCTTCCTATGCGAGCTCCTTGATGATGTGTGCCGCGTTTCCTTTCACTGCTTCAATGGACTGAATTCTTGTTTCTTTTAATGAATATTTGAGCTTGGAGAACAAATAAAGTCACTTGGCGCTAGGTCAGGCGAATAAGGTGGATGGTCTAAGGCTGGGATACTGTACTTCGCTTGACACCTCTTAATAAACGACGCGGTATGAGCCAGTGCGTTGTCTTGATGCAGAACCCATGACTTGTTCTTCCACAATTCGGGTCGTTTCTTTCTTATTTACTCACGCAGTTGAACAAGAACATCAAGATAGTAATTGTTGTGTACATAGTTCCGAGTAGTCAGCGCGTACACAACTTGCCCACTACAGCGCGCGCCGCTAAGCACAACAGCGCAGGTGCAGCGCTCGTCCATCTCCGCACTACGAGATGGCGCTGTCTAAGAGACATATGTAACGCAGCCAATGAGATTGCGGCTAACGTAGAACCTTTTCTCCTCGCGGATCACACTCGCGCAGTGATACCTGAACGCGCGAGGTATTATAACGAGTGTACAGACCACCGATTAGTCAGTCTGCATTAGTCTGTACGAGTCTGCATTTATCTGCACCTATCTATAGTCAAGTTCCAGTCTGCGCCTAATAAGATTACCATATTCCTGTACATAGCCATGAAGATAAATGAATAGACACTTTGTCAAGTATCAGAGATATGTGAGAATAAGATTAACGTACCAAGACCAAAGGAACTTCAGATTGTCAATTGTAAACATCATCCAGAATCAAGTTACGTAATGTCTATGCTTTTTATTATTTTAATAAATGTGTGTGAAAATTAATCAAGTTCTGTTTAAAGTTGGTCACCGTCAATCTGCTACTCTAAGCGTGCAAGTGGCATTTCTATCGTCTGACCTAACGGCAGAAGATAAACACGCCACGATAAGACCATGAGAGATATTGCTGACACTCACCTACTTCGTTAGAGCGACAAGTCAAATAATCTGATGGTGTGTGTACCGAAGGCCTTACAGTACGCACACCACAGTAATGTTGACTAATTACTGTGACTGCCAGGAACTTAGTGTTCCAATGGTTTCGGTAGTGGGACACACACAATAACTATACTCCGACCGAACAGGCCTCGGAAGATCTGATGCTACCCACCGACCGCCGTGTCAGCCTCATCCGATTGGCGTCACTGGATGCGGATATGGAGGGGCATGTGGTCAGCACACCGCTCGCCCGGCCCTGAGCCGCTACTTCTCAATCAAGTAGCTCCACAATTATTGGCCTCGGAAGGGCTGAGTACACCCCACATGCCAACAGCGCTCCGCATGCCCTTAACTTTGGTAATCTGACGGGAACCGAAGTTACCACTGCGGCACATACATACATTTTTGTAGTAATTATGGAATTTTTTTTCCGTGATCCGCTATTGATGAAATAAAGTCTATACCGTGCCCACAGCTACATTCAAGTTACCGGCGAAAAACCCCTTGAAAATTCGTTTAGTAGTTTTGGGAACCAACGTGTTCAAACATAGACAACAAAATTTTAGCCAAACTTTAATTTCGATATATATATATATATATATATAATACGATTGTGATGAAATAAAACCTATACGCTGCTCCAAGATAACGCTGAATTTAAGAGTGAATACCCAGTAGAAATACGTTCAGTAGTTTTTGGAGATTAAGTTGTTCAAAGACAAACAGACAGACATGACGGTTGTACAATTTTATTATTAGCATAGCTGAGCTCAATACATCAAAATTAGGGTAGAAATGAAACAGTTTGCAGAAGTTAGAGTATGGTGCTTTTAGATAAAAGGAACTGAAGAAACTTGAGTATGTACACTGGATTATGAAAATCAAAGACTTTTTTATAGTGAAAAGTTTAAATATTTCTGCAATAGGTACCTGTTTGCCTTTCTTTCACTCTCCATTGTCCTATTCCATCTTTCTGTAACGTACTTTGCAGCTCATTGTGTAGAGGTTAGCGTCGCTGCTTCTACGTCGAGGCATCCCTGTTTTGATTCCTGGACGGGTGGAGATTTTCTTCACTCAGAGGCTGTGTGCTTGTGTTGTTCTAATCATTTCATCTTCTTAAGCGTGCAAATCACTGAAGTGGCGTCAGTCAGAAAAACTTGTACCAGGAGGGCGAAAAACCCCACATGGAATCCCCCTCCAACAATAATACCACACGATGATTTCATTTCCCAAAAGTAATTTGTAACATGTTGTTGTTGTTGTTGTTGTCTTGAGTCCTGAGACTGGTTTGATGCAGCTCTCCATGCTACTCTATCCTGTGCAAGCTTCTTCATCTCCCACTACTTACTGCAACCTACACCCTTCTGAATCTGCTTAGTGTATTCATCTCCTGGTCTCCCTCTACGATTTTTACCCTCCACGCTGCCCTCCAATGCTAAATGTGTGATCCTTTGATGCCTCAGAACATGTCCTACCAACCGGTCCCTTCTTCTCGTCAAGTTGTGCCACAAACTCCTCTTCTCCCCAATTCTATTCAATACCTCCTCATTAGTTATGTGATCTACCCATCTAATCTTCAGCATTCTTCTGTAGCTCCACATTTCGAAAGCTTCTATTCTCTTCTTGTCCAAACTATTTATCGTCCATGTTTCACTTCCATGCATGGCCACACTCCATACAAATACTTTCAGAAACGACTTCCTGACACTTAAATCTATACTCCATGTTAACAAATTTCTCTTCTTCAGAAACGCTTTCCTTGCTTCATATTGTCCTCAAGTACATCGCCTTGTATAGACCCTCTATATACTCCTTCCTCCTTCTAACATGTTACGGAAGTTAATTTTCAGATAGTGGTATTATTTAGTTTGCCAAAGTACTGATTTCTTTGACGTGGTAGTGTTCTAAGAAACTGATGTTTGGGCACTGCCCTTGAAGTCCTATATAAGTATAAATAAAATCGCTGAGTACCAGTAAAAAAGATTTGGACTATAACTTTCGATAGTCAGTTAGCACTGTCAGTCTTCTGCACATAGCTAAATACATTTGTAAATCTCGGAGCGATGGCCCGTCAGGACCGGATTTAGGCATAGCCCAGGCAGCTTGATCGCCCTTGTACACTCACAGGGAACAAAATCACAACTCCAAGATGGAGTTGTGCGACATAAAAGAAGGTTGGTAGGCGTGCTTCTACATCTGAAACAAGGTATCTATTCAAATTTCGCGCCAGTTGCATGAGAGTGGAGCTAGTAAGGCCATAATGAGGATCTAAATCAGGTCTTCTAAAAAAAAAAAAAAAAAAAAAAACAAAACACGCTGTAACGGTCGTGAGCGTTCGTTACCTTTGAGATTGGTCGTGAAGAGTTGATGTTAGTCATGAAAACGCCATTGTCGTCACCTCACTGAGTCGGATAGAGGTCTTGTTGTATGGCAACGAGAAGCTGGATGCTCCTTTTGCGATACTGCAGAAAGACTTGGCAGGAAAGTAGCCACTGATTGTAACGGCGGTCACGAGAATGTAGGACCACTAGAAGACCAGGCTCCGGACGGCTACATGGCACTACCGAGAGGGAAGATCCGCGTGTTGGCGCATGGCTCTAGCGCCTCGTACTGCATCTCCAGCAGTAATTTGAGCGGCAGTTGGCACCACAGTGACACAATGAACTGATACAAATCGGTTACTTTAAGGACAGCTCCGAGCCAGGCGCTCTGCAGTGTGCATTCCAAACCACCGCCATTTGCAACTTCAAATGGTTCAAATGGCTCTAAGCACTATGGGACTTAACATCTGAGGTCTTCAGTCTCCTAGACTTAGAACTAGTAACTAACGTAAGGGCAACACACACATCCATGCCCAAGGCAGGATTCGAATCTGCGACCGTAGCAGCAGCGCGGTTCCGGACTGGAGCGCCTAGAACCGCTCGCCCACAACGGTCGGCATTTGTAACTTCAGTGGAGGGCAGGGTAGAGGTCTGTCATGTTTTCTGATGAAATGTGGTTTTGCCTCAGTGCCGGTGATGACCATGTGTTGGTTGGAAGGAGTCTATACGCAGGCCGTTTGAGGGCCTGCAAACAACTTATCTGCGTTCTTGAAACAAGGGACCTACACCTAGACTTGTGGTTTTGGGTGCGATTTTATATGAGACGAGGAGCACTCTCGTGGCTATCTCGCGCACTCTGACTGCAAATTTGTACGTCTGTCTTGTGATTCGACCTTTTGTGTTGTCATTCATGAACAGCATTCCAGTGGTGTTTTCCAAAAGGATAACGTTCACCTACGTACCACTGTTGTAACCCAACATGCTCTACAGAGTTCGACATGTTGCCTTGGCCTGCTCGATCACCAGATCTGTCTCCAATGGAGCACATATTGGAAGTCATCGGACAACTCCGGCGTCATCCAAAACCAGCATTAACCGTTCCTGTATCGACCGAACAAGTGCAACAAGTGTGGGACTCCATTTCACAAACTGACATCCAGCACCTGTACAACACAACGCATGCGCGTTTGCATGCTTGTGTTAAACACTTTGATGGTTACACCAGTCATTAATGTACCTGCATTTCACATTTGCGATGACTTATCTCGCAGTTACATTAACCTGTGATCTTGCACTATGCGATTTTTTTCCTTTCAGTGTTGAGCTCAGTTGGAAGGCATCCTCCCAGAAATATTTAAGGACAGAGTTGCTAGATAGCCCTATTTATACGGGACGTCCGGATGTTTACGGGTGTCATGACTTGTCCTGTGAAATTCTTACGTGGTACGCAAATGTCTCGACTTTGAGGCTCTGCTAATCATTCAAAGTATAACGCTTATTTACTTGAAAAAATCCGCGTATATTATAGTTCCGAAATTAGTTTCCGAACGCGTCGACAGCAATAGCAAAGAAAGTTAGAATACAGTCCGCCAGGTGAACGCAATCAGTCGACGAACTAAAGCAGTGGTTCTGAACCTTTCTGAAGCCATTCCCACTGAGTGCAATCAGCTATTAGGTAGCCTCTTCCCTTCCCCCCTTCGCCCCCACCATTTTATTGCCCCGCTGTCAACAACCTTAGCATCTAATTAATGACGAAAGGTAAATGACATTTAGTTACCACGAACTAATGAGTCAATTGCTACTACTTATTTCTAACAACCTTTCTGCTTATAGAATGATGAAGCAGTACTCACGGCATCGTGAGTGCTACCCACACACAACTCCTTCTCAGAGAAGAAAGCTAATTGTCCACACTAAGTGAAGAGACTTGTTACAAAACGTATTTTCTCCGCACCGCTCCTCTCCCTAGTGTCACTTGCTTCTTCCATGCCTTGAACCCTCCCCCCCCCCTCCCCCCCCCCCCCCACACACACACACTCACAAAAAATTTAAAATCAACCAAATTAAAATGTGTGTACTGTACTTATCTTTGTAAATCAGTCGATTGATGTAGTCCTTACTCCTGAACTGGTAGAAATTGGAATACTTAGGGCTGCTAATGTTGTAAGTAGGCTGTTTATGTTTTCTCTATGTAAGTAGGCTGTTTATGTTTTCTTATTGGCAACGTTACGTAGCGCTCAATATGAAAATCACTGGCTGTGCTGTGTGCAGTCTGTGGCTAGTTTGCATTGTTGTCTGCCATTGTAGTGTTGGGCAGCGGCAGCTGGATGTGAACAGCGCGTAGCGTTGCGCAGTTGGAGGTGAGCCGCCAGCAGTGGTGGATGTGGGGAGAGAGATGGCGGAGTTTTGAAATTTGTCATGAACTGCTATATTTATATATGATGATATCAAGGTAAATACATTGTTTGTTCTCTATTAATATCTTTCATTTGCTAACTATCCCTATCAGTAGTTAGTGCCTTCAGTAGTTTGAATCTTTTATTTAGCTGGCAGTAGTGGCGCTCGCTGTATTGCAGTAGCTTGAGCAGCGAAGATTTTTGTGAGGTAAGTGATTTGTGAAACGTATAGGTTAATGTTAGTCAGGGACATTCTTTCGTAGGGATTTTTTGAAAGTCAGATTGCGTTGCGCTAAAAAATGTTGTGTCAGGTTAAGCACAGTCATGTATAATTGTTCAAAGGGGACGTTTCATATGTCGACCCTTAGCCGAGGATACCTCACTGGAATCTTCTGATTTTTTTCTTGTAGTTTGTGTGATTAGTGTAGCTTTTGTTTATTGCTAGCGCGTAATTATAGAGAGAGTTTCCATTGTAGTTGTAGTTTTTCCTTGTTGTACAGTAAAACAGTTGTGGCATGCATGTAGATTTGCACCAAGTATTTCGCAGCTGCAATTAACTAGATATTATTTTCAGTGTTATGTTAATGTGTTCTCTTATTTTTGCTCTTCAAATTGTGCTTTTCTGTGTTGTCGTGTGAAATATTGTGACAATAATGGCGTGTGAAAAACGTAATACTAGGCTCCAAAGTAAACTGAGAAATGACAGTGAAAATGAAAGCAGTGTGTTAGCGCCACCGAGTAATGAATTAACTGATGTTCAAAGTAGTAATTTGGTAATTGTGCATAGGGAAATGGAGCGGGCTGCAAACAATGGTGTAGACAGTGAAACAGGTAGTGAACAGGGAAGCATTATCGATCGATCGGTCGGCAACAGCTCGCCTCAGGAATCCGAAATGACAGGACACAATTTCGCAAATACTGTAGATTCAGGTTTTGGGTTATCACCGTTTTCTCAAATAAGTCAAGACGCATTTTCTGCTTGTCAAAATGTGAATGTTGCCGGTGCAAATGCACTGCCGAAAAGCGTAGAGAAACAGATTCCAGACACTAATACATTATTATTGCAATTAATGCAACAAATGGAACAAAATCAGAGACAAATGGGACAAAATCTTAAAAAGTTAGACACAGTGGAACAAAATCTCAAAAAGTTAGACACAATGGAACAAAATCTTCAAAAGTTAGACACTACACTTGAACAAACACGTGAAGATTTAACCACTGAGTTACATAAAATCGAATCGAAATGTCAAAAGGTCTGTAATGACGTAAAAACACAAATTTGTGAGCATTTCCAACGTATTTTCTCGCGTCATGAAAATGTATTACAGAATCACGAAGCAGCCATAAAAGAACTGCAAACTATTGTTCATGAAAATCATGAGACCTTGCAAGCTAAAATTGACTCAGTTGCATCTACTGATTCGGTTACGCAACTTGCAAGAACTCAGGAAAACTTAAAGGACACAGTAGATATCCTGAAAATTGGTTCAGAAAGACACATGGAGGATATAAGTACACTATCGGAGAAAGTAGCCGAACTTTCGGATCAGGTCACTAACTTATCTACAAAGGTAGATGATGATCTGAATGACACAAGACCCGTAGCCTTCACTGACACAGATGAGTATGAACAAATAAGAAAATTCAAACAAAATCAAAATCAAATCAATACACAGTACAAAAGAGAAATCCGGGAAGTACAAGATCAGTTGACGCAGGTAATACAAGAATTACGTATTTCAGAGGACACTCGCGCTCCAATACGGGAAGAGGGACTTAGAAATACGGAACAACCACAAAATAATAACACAGGACACTTCGGAAGTTATGAAAGAAATTGGCAAGGTGCACCGAATTTTGAAATGGAACCGCCGAAACGACGTAACAATGACCGATATGCGACTCGCCGACATGATGACTTTGACTATAAGCTGTTCATTACTACACGTAAATTCAAAACATTTAATAATTCTGGCAACGACATTCATCCACAAGCATGGCTCCATCAATTCTCTCATTGTTTTCCTCCCAACTGGTCATTAGACCACAGATTAGAATTTATGTGTGGCTACTTGGAGAATGAACCAGCTGTAAGAATGCGATCGGTAATTCACGATTGCCACAGTGAAGGAGAGTTTTACCATGCCTTCCTCTCAGCATATTGGTCTCAAGCCACGCAAGACCGAGTAAAACATGGCATCATAATGATGAAACATTTCGAACAATCTGAATTTTCCAGTCTTGTGAAATATTTTGAAGACATGTTGCATTAGAATCAATATCTTTCAAACCCATACAGCCCCTCAGAACTCATCCGCATTTGCTTAATCAAATTGCCTGAACATTTACGACATATTATTTTAGCAGGACGTTGCAAAGATGACATTGAAGCTTTTCAGGGTCTGTTACAAGAATTGGAAATTGACACTGACAATCGGGGAACGTGGAAACAGGAGCACAACAATTACAGGTCACATCTGTCACAATTCCACGATGAAAGAAATAATAACTGGACACGACAAGGCTATTCTCACAACACATATCGTGACCAAAACAGACACCACCCGTATGACAACCGTTGGCAGAGTAGTAATAATTACAGGGAAAGATCACCTCTCCGTGGTAATGACTATCACAGAGACAATAAGAGAAACAGACAATATGGGAACCAAAACAATTATTATCAAGGGAGACAGAATAACTTTAGATGCAACGGTCCAGCGCGCAGTTATGATTCAGGGAGAAATTCTCCACCACTTAACCGACAAACAAGAAACTACAGGAACTACCGACATGACGACAGACGATATAATCATAACGACAGACCTGAATTTCATCAGAACTGGCGAGCTTTAAACAGAGCTGGGCCCTCTCGGCAAGGCGAATTTGTGGAAGTTAGGCCTCCTAATCCCAGTAACGACGCGCGGCAACAAAGAGACAGACAATGACTCGCGCCGCAGGCACCCACGTGCGCCGGCTGGCTCAGAGAAAAATAACATAGACGCTAACCTTGTGAAAAATTCCAGTATTCTTTACCGACGTATACTGCATGATAATTGCGTTCAAGCTGAAATTCTGAGTACCTTGAAGAGTAAAAGATTGTACCACATTTCACATGTAAAACCGATTATTGAAAGGTAATCTGCATTTTAACTTAGTCTTTGCCATAAAATTTTTCGCTTCACATTACTAATATGCATTGTCAGACTTAGAATCTGTTAACATACAACAATGTTTGAAGTTAAATATCCAATCAAGAACCAAGAGAACTTACTTAAACAGAAATGACGAATGCATTGTTATAGTGAACAGACGTCACAGAGTTATTGTGTGTGTACATTCTTGCTTGTTAGTTGCACGATTATGAAACGACTATAAGGCTTACATACTTAGAACATTTACCAGTACTGCTAATGAGATTTTAATGCAACATTTTGGTCTACTTGAAAATATATTCTGGATTTAAAGTACTTTCTGTGAGATACCAGACGACACAGTGGTTAGTTTATGTGACAACTACACGGTTTTATCACGACGCTACTAATGAGTGACAATTTACAATGTTGCTTTTGCAGTGTATCTGTTTTATATCTGCACAGTTTTCTGAATTCTTCTAGGAAGAAAAACATGTTTTAGTAGTAACTTTTGTGGTATAGCAACAATGAGACAGCCTTTTTCGTGGCATAACAATATGTTACTATACAGTACTTTCTTCATCACGCCAATAAGCATAATAACTACGATATCTATACGCAAAGCATTTCACTTTTGTTTATCATGTGGTAAGTACATTGACTTCTGCAGAACTTAGCTTTCGGAGGACGATAACTACGACACTTCCACAGAGATTATGTTGCGACAAGATGCACAGTTTAGCGCTACAGTACACGCATTTGAGTGATTAATCTTATACTTAAAACACTTATTTTTAAATATTTTTTTAATTACAAAGAAAGTTTTCCGTGATACATTTCATTCCATTGCTGTAATTTGTAACACCTGGGGGTATAATTACATTAATCCTCAGGGGGGTACACGCTTACTTTGTGTACCATGTGTGTGGCAACCACAAGGAACCCTAGCTAATATGGTATTTGCTTATACAACTTTTTACATCGGTACCATATTTCTCTAACACACAAATTACACAGCTATCTGATCATTTAACTGAGAGATAAACATTTTTTTACTACATCAGTGACACATGTTTACGCAATACACAGTTGGGTAACTTCACACTTATGAAACTGTATTTTGTCTGTACTTTGTAAACTGTTCGTATTTTTTCGGAATCATTGTGATACTATGAGAGCTTTGAATGATGTATTTGGTAAGGGAGCATGATTTTAAAGTACGTTTGAGGTAGATGACACTATTGAAATGAGCAGAGAATTTTTTTTAGGTTTTGAAATTATTGGGGGAAGCTACGACGATTTTGAGATTTGACTGAGGTGTTATGATGTTACTATTACGACGACGATGTGTACTATGCTGTTGAGATATGTTTATGATCAATAAGATGTTGCTACCGTATATGAGGAATAAGAAGTATGTTGGAAACCAAGAATCGTACTTTAAGAATTATGAAATGTGCGTAAATGCGTGACTGTATCACAATGCTGACGAATATTTTATTTGGACACTTATATTTATAGGATTTTCTTTCTACAGATTTGCAACGCTAATTCTTGACCTGTGAAATATTTTTATGTGAGACTGTCACTGTAGCGGAAACTGCTGTTGTAAATATTTCCGTAAGAAAGTTAAGTGACCACCTGCACGTAATGCGTCGTGGGCACCCAGCTGTGTCGGACGCCTGGAGAGAGGGCCATTGGCGCGTGCCTTTCAGAGCACAGGAAGGAAAAAAAAAAGGGAGGCCATTATCCTGGCCATTGTCATTCCTTTAGAGAAAGCATCGCAAATCCGACACGCTAATTACTTGGAAACATATCGTACTTTCTGATATTTACTGAAATGCCTAATGAAATGACAAGAAATAGTTTGTCTACACACCTGACTATGACTACTGTCTTTCTAGATGAGAGATTTTTTTACTACTTATGAAATGCCACATGACTATTGAACGATGTTCTTACGCTTTGCTTTGTACATAGTTGCTTATTTCATTTGATATCTAGTTTCTAGCTGCACTGCAGCATTGGTTAAAATAAAATTTTATAGATGTACTAATATAAATATTTTCTGTCTACAGATCGAGTATATAATAATTTTTTTCAAAAAAATGAGGGAGCACAAAGCGACATTTACCTTCACAGGAACTGCATTCATAATTTTCTTTTCAAGTACTTGGTAATTTCTTTTGTAGAATAAATTGTGATGCATCACTCTAGTGTTAAGATGTGACATAGGTATTAGACATGGCCATTTTTAGTGTAATATTTTTTTCTGCTTGAGCTATGTCATGTTTTGATATAAGTTATTACATTTGCTGCTGCTAGCTTTGCCAATCTGTATTTTTTGTCATTGCTGCTTGTGTTAATTGTTTTGTGCTGCTGCATTGCCTCGTCCCTTAGTTTAGCATCTGAGCTCAGTAGATTTAAGTTAGCTTAAGATGGGGTAGGCTATATGAGAGAACGAGATGTGATGAATTGGAAGAAATGCATTGAGAAGCTATAAGAACATGGTTTGGCCAAAAAAAGGTATTTTGAAAGAGGATATGAGCAAAAAAGTAGGGTTTATGGACAACAGGTTTACGTAGGATTTTCTTGGAAATAAATAATGAGGTAAGAAATATGTGAACATATAAATACAGAAAGCATGCTTTGATAGGATTTTTTTGGTGGAAACAAATTTTGAAATAAGACGAAAGATCTATGGAATGAAGTTTTAGGTTGGACTGCAGTACCAAATGTTACACTGAAAACAAACCCTGCCCTTTCCTCTTGTGTTATTCTGCTATGTGTTTGTGTACTCTTGTATATTTGTGTTTTTCCTGTCTTTATGTGTTTAGCAGATATGAGTTACATTGTAGAATTTTTCTGATACTATGTTATTTACTTTGTAAAGATGTTAGACATTATTAATTCTGTTCTGTTTAATGCTCATGTGTGAAGTTGATGTTTCAAAAGTTATTGTGATCTTTTATGTATGTACTCATGTCATAATTCCACTGATGTATATGTTTATTTCTATTCTGTTGTAAAGCCGGTACTACAAATGTTATCTGTATTGTTATGTTTTTAATGATGTATTTTGTACCTTTGTTATTGTATTCTTATGTTATAAAATTGTAATTGTCACCAGTTCATGATATTATTAACTTGTTAGTTACATTTCACTGCACACGTTTCTGTTGGTCATAGTATATGGACAATATGTGAGAAGTTGGGGCTGTTAGTGTTTGCACGTGTGTTAATAACTCAGCAAGGGACTGGATAACAGCATTGCTGGTTCTAAGGACAATTTCAAAAACTTTGTGAGTGCACAAGTGGTGGTTTATGGACTTGCTATATTATCCGCAAGACTCTTCGATGGTGATTGTGCACCTGCACAGTCACAACACATGGCTGCTGGCCATCTCTATAAGGACTACAGTGGGTCTGCATCTTTGATGGCCCACCAATACCATTATTTCTACAAGGACTACAGTGGGTCTACATCTTTGATGATCCATCAATACCATTATTTCTACAAGGACTGCAGTGGGTCTGCACCTCTGGTGGCCCACCAATACCGTAATCTCTACCAGGACTACAGTGGGTCTGCTCTGTGATGACCTACCTACCAATACTCGTCAAAATTTCGACTGACTCTGCTGTGGGTTTGCTCTGTTGTGGCCCATTACCTGTATGCATGTCAAGAGTCAGCACTGTCGTTCCGTTGGAAGGACAACACTACTTCTTCAAGATTGCATGGAAATCCACTACTTCTGTGTGCGTTTTCCTTTACTGCTCAGACTTTGAGAAAAACACTGCAATTTTACTGTGACTAATGATGAGGACTGTCTTTATGGACTGTGAGAAAATTTTAGCTTTTGACCAACATTGTATCAATAAGTGTGTGCATTTGATTTCTTTGTTATTGTAATTATGAAAAATTTTATCAAATCATTATTGGCCACTGCACAAAAAAAAATTTGTAAAATTTTTTGTGGGGAGCATGGGGGCTATGTAAGTAGGCTGTTTATGTTTTCTCTATGTAAGTAGGCTGTTTATGTTTTCTTATTGGCAACGTTACGTAGCGCTCAATATGAAAATCACTGGCTGTGCTGTGTGCAGTCTGTGGCTAGTTTGCATTGTTGTCTGCCATTGTAGTGTTGGGCAGCGGCAGCTGGATGTGAACAGCGCGTAGCGTTGCGCAGTTGGAGGTGAGCCGCCAGCAGTGGTGGATGTGGGGAGAGAGATGGCGGAGTTTTGAAATTTGTCATGAACTGCTATATTTATATATGATGATATCAAGGTAAATACATTGTTTGTTCTCTATTAATATCTTTCATTTGCTAACTATCCCTATCAGTAGTTAGTGCCTTCAGTAGTTTGAATCTTTTATTTAGCTGGCAGTAGTGGCGCTCGCTGTATTGCAGTAGCTTGAGCAGCGAAGATTTTTGTGAGGTAAGTGATTTGTGAAACGTATAGGTTAATGTTAGTCAGGGCCATTCTTTCGTAGGGATTTTTTGAAAGTCAGATTGCGTTGCGCTAAAAAATATTGTGTCAGGTTAAGCACAGTCATGTATAATTGTTCAAAGGGGACGTTTCATAATGTGTTGTGTCGGACCACTGCCCTAATAATAATAATAATAATAATAATAATAATGTCTGGGCACTACAGCAATGTTGTAGTCATTTTATAGTTATAGTGTGTTGTGGTCAATCAATTAGTACGTTTATCTGTTGTGAGGTGAATAATGAAGCAATTTCTAGTCTATTGCGGGAGCTATCTACAAGTCGGAGAAGGTATTTTCGTGTGATATTTAAGCAAATGTCAGGCAAATGTTTCAATTTTACTGCCACAGATGCACGATAAAAAGCGTGTGTATAGTAGATGGAATATGGGAGGATGACTGTGTTCATACATTTGTTTAAGAAGCTGTAACCACGATTTTGTGTCGCGCATTAAAGCTAATATTCGAGAAGAAAATTAATTATTCGCAGCCAGTATTACAATATTATGAACAAGTGATAATAGTAAAAATATTTTATAAATATATTTGGTTTCGTGGCGAACACAATCGAACCCTTTTGTTTTTTCCGTTCAGAAAATTGAGTTTTACCCCTCAGGGAGTAATTACTCTCGGGTTCAGAGCCACTGTATTGAAGCCTCGGTTTTTAGTCTGTAGCAGAACTGATGGGGACTCCTTTATACCTACGAAGCCTCAATTTTTCGTTGAACATCTTGAGGATACGTTTGGAGAAGTGACAGCGCTGTCCAAGATGCGGAACGGCGCAGTCTTGATTCAGACAGCATCCTCAGCCCAATCCTGAGCGTTACTCAACATGGTCCAGGGGATCATTTTCCATTGCGATCTCCTCTTTCAGTCTGAGGGCGAGCTCCACGCCAATTTAGAACGGCGGGGTGTTCATTTCATCCAGCGCGTTTACAGGGGACCCAAAGAGAACAGGGTTGCTACCAGTGCCTTCATCTTGGCCTTTGAAGGTGATTCATTGCCTGAAAAGGTGAAGGTGATGGTTTGCCACTGTGACGTAAAACCATAAGTCCCTCCCCCTATGCAGTGCTTTAAGTGCTGGAAATTCGGGCACATGTCTTCCCATTGCACTTTCAGCGTCACATGTCGAGACTGCGGACGTCCACTGCACCCAGATACTCCATGTGCGCCACCTCCCACTTGCATCAACTGTGTAGAGTGCCACTCTCCCTGCTCGCCAGACTGCCCAGTACTCCAAAAGGAGCGGAAAATCATGGAGTACAAGACCCTGGACTGGTTGACTTACACAGAGGATAAACGTAAATTTGAAAGATTACACCCCATTCGGTTGGCATCGACATATGTTGCAGCTACGTCACCATCGCTGTCCCAAGTGCCAGTGGTTCCTCACTCTGTGCCATGAACAGTGGGCCCTCTGGGCCACCAGAAAACATCCGCCCCCTTGGTGGTAGGGGGCAAATCTTCCTCCATTGCTCCCGAAGTACCTACTTCAGGAACAGGGCCCCCCGCCCCCAAACGCAGGGAACATTGATCCCCTCCTCCCTGCTCTCGTGCAGAAGAGGTCCCTTGGGGCCCTCTTTACCAAGCTGTCCACTAATGCCACAGCAGACACTCGCCAGTGGCTCAAGGAGCCAAAAGCTGCTGGACGAAGAGCTTCACAGTCTTCCTCCATGCCTGAAGCTGCTTCGGAGAAATCTTCCCAGCAATCGCCTAAAGAGAAGTGAGAGAGCAAGCAAACTAAGAAGAAGCCTGCTAAGAAACAGGACCCTCTGGTGGCCCCAACACCATCACTCCCTATCAATTCTGCATCTGAGGATGTGGTGGAGATCTTAAGTGTCCTCTGTGGACCTGGATCTCACTTATGCCTCATCCACCATTGAAATGGCCACAAATACTCAGTCAGTGGTAGCAGGTGACGCTGAGGCATAACCTGCCTCCTTGCGTGCTTCATACCTTCCCAGCCTCATGATATCATCATCCTCCAGTGGAAGTGTGACGGTTTTTCCACCACCTGGTTGAGCTACAGCAACTCGTAAACTTTACACCTGCTGCCTGCATTGCGCTTCAGGAAACCTGGTTCCCGGAAATGTGGACCCCTGCCCTCCACGGCTACCGTAGTGACTATAATAGAGTGTCAGGTGGAGTTTGTGTCTATGTCCTGAACTCAGTATGCAGTGAACCCGTGCCCCTTCAAACCTCTCTTGAAGCTGTGGCTGCCAGGATAAGGACGATGCAGGAAATAACTGTCTGCAAAGTATATCTTCCTCCAGATGGTGCAGTACCCCTGAATACATTGGCTGCAGTGATTGATCAACTCCCTAAACATTTCCTACTTTTGGGAGATTTTAACGCTTATAACCCCTTGTGGGGTGGCACCATGCTTACTGGCCAAGGCAGAGAGGTCGAAATTTTGCTGCCACAACTCGAGCTCTGTCTCTTAAATACAGGTGCCCCCACACATTCCAGTGTGGCACATGGCACATATTCGGCCATTGATCTCTCGGTTCGCAGTCCTGGCCTTCTCCCTCCTATCTACTGGAGAGCACATGACGACCTGTGTGGTAGTGACCACTTCCCAACTTCCTGTCACTGCCCCAGCGTCAGGCCCACGGACGCCTGCCCAGATGGGCTTTAAACAAGGCAGACTGGGAAGCCTTCACCTCTGCTTTCACAGGTGAATCTCCCCCACATGGTAACACTGATGTGGTGGTTGAGCAGGTTACTACAACGATCGTTTCTGCGGCGAAAAATGCGATCCCTCGTTCTTTAGCTTGGCCCCGACGAAAGACAGTCCCTTGGTGGTCGCTGGAAGTCGCTGAGGCAATTAAGGAGCGTCGGCAAGCTCTACAGCGGCGTAAGTGACACCCTTCCCTGTAGCACCTCACAGCCTTTAAACGGCCCTGTGCCCACGTTCTCCAACTTATCAAACAGAAGCAGGAGTGTAGGGAGAGATACGTCTCGACCATTGGGTGCCATACATCACCTTCCCAAGTCTGGACAAGGATCAAATGTGTTTTCAGGTACCAGACCCCAACAGATGTTCCAGTGTTAACATAAATGGCTTGTTATCTACCGATGCAATCGCGATTGCCAAGCACTGTGCTGAGCTCTATGCTCAAGCCTCTAGGTCGGAGAATTACCCCACAGCCTTTCGCATTCTCAGATAGTGGCTGGAAGGGAAAGTCCTATAGTTCACTACATACCACAGTGAATCCTATAAAGCCCCATTTACAGAGTGGAAGCTCCTCAGTGCCCGTGGACATTGCCCCGACACTGCTCCTGGGCCAGATCAGATCCACAGTCAGATGATTAAACATCTCTCGTCTGTCTGCAAGTGGCATCTCCTCGTCATCTTGAACTGGATCTGGTGTGGTGGCATCTTTCCATCGCAATGGCGGGAGAGCACCATTATTCCGGTGCTTAAACCCAGTAAAAACCCACTTGATGTGGATGGCTATTGGCCAATGGCCTCAACAATGTTCTTTGTAAGCTCATGAAATGTATGGTGTGTTGGCGGTTGGGTTGGGTCGTGGAGCCACGTGGCCTATTGGCTCCGTGCCAGGGCAATTTCCGCCTGGGTCGCTCAACCACTGATAATCTTGTGTCCCTCAAGTCGGCCAACACCTTGTTGCCGTCTTTTTTGATTTACGAAAAGCATATGACACCATCTGGCAACATCATATCCTTGCCACATTATACGAGTGGGGTCTCCGTGGTCCACTCCCGATTTTTATCCAGAATTTCCTGTCGCTTCGTACTTTCCGTGTCCAAGTTGGTACCTCCCATAGCCTCCTCCCCCCCCCTCCGCCCATATCTAGGAGAATGGGGTCCCACAGGGTTCTGTATTGGGTGTATCATAATTTTTAGTGGCCATTAACGGTCTAACAGCAGTTGTAGGGCTATCTGTCTCATGCTCTGTGTATGCAGACGACTTCTGCATTTCATACTGTTCCACCAGTACTGGTCTTGCTGAGCGACGCCTACAGGGAGCCATCCACAAGGCGCAGCCATGTGCTCTAGCCCACCGCTAGTTGGGCCGCAAAGTCGCGTGTTATGCACTCCTGACGGCGTCGTACCTTTCATTCGGAACCAGAACTTTACCTTACGGACGATCATCCCCTCGTTTTAGTGGAGACATATCGATTTTTAGGACGGCTTCCTCACCTTCGTCAGCTTAAGCGGAAGTGCTGGCAGCCCTTCGCTGCCTGAGCAACACCAACTGGGGTGCTGATAGCTCTGCGCTGCTGCAGCTCTACAGAGTCCTTGTTCAATCCCACCTTGACTATGAGAGTCTGGTTTATGGTTCGGCGGCGCCCTCAGCGTTGCGTTTACTCGACCCAGTGCACCATTGTGGCGTTCGACTAGCGATCGGAGATTTTAGGACGAGTCCGGTGACCAGCGTCCTGGCACAGGCTGAGGTCTCTCCATTGCAGGTCAGTCGTGGACAACTGCTTGCCACTTACATTGCACACGTTCGTAGTTCTTCTGCGCATCTGTATTACCATCTCCTTCTCCCACCCACGGCGTTTCATCTCCCGCATCGGTGGACCACGTCAGGGCTTACAATAGCAGTTCCCGTCCGATCCATTCTATCTGAACTGGAGTCCTCGCCTTTTTTTTTTTTTTTTTTTTTTTTTTAATGTGGCTAGGGCCTCCCGTCGGGTAGACCGTTCGCCTGGTGCAGGTCTTTCGATTTGACGCCACTTCGGCGACCTGCGCGTCGATGGGGATGAAATGATGATGATTAGGACAACACAACACCCAGTCCCTGAGCGGAGAAAATCTCCGACCCAGCCGGGAATCGAACCCGGGCCCTTGGGATTGACAGTCTGTCACACTGACCACTCAGCTACCGGAAAGTATGACTCAACGTACACATCTGGCACGGTCCTTCTTCAATAAGGCAAGAAATTTTAAATATCATTTATACTGACGTGATAAAAAAAATTAGAAATACTATAATTGCCCAAGAAACCCAGAATTACACTCTAATACAAGAACATACGCCAGATGCTTTGTTGACTGAACCTGGAGTGACGCATTATTTAAGACATTGAGATAATAAAAAGAAAAGGAAAATTTTTTTTCTTTTACCTTTATATATTGACGAAAAGCACTCTAATCATTACAATATTCCACACCGACTCGTTACTATCACATCTCAACAAGAACTTTTCAGTATCACATCTCAGCAAGCACTCTCTGCTACGAGTTCTCAACAAGCACTTTTCACTTGCACATCTCAACAAGCACTGTCTCCCACGAGTTCTCAACAAGCCCCTGACTACTACGAGTTCTCCCCAAGCACTGCCAGTGGAGGCGGCTGAATAATACTCTTTGGCGCAATCTCTGGCGCTGTGGCTCAGTGTAGCCACCTTTCACACTTCGCATCCATGACCCCTAGAACTGCGCTGGGGATGCTTCAATGGGGTGTTTGAATATCCATGGAGAACGGAAACCAAAGAGCGTAGTGATGTTGGACGCTGGAGTCGAAAGAAATCGACATTTGTCTCACCCAAACTGTGTTCCATTGAGTTCATCTTGGGGCTCTGGGCAGGCCAGTCCATTTCGGCGATGTTATTGTTCACAGACCACTGCTTCACAGATGCTGCTTTGTGGCGGGATGCGCTGTCATGCTGATACAAAGAATCATCGTCTTCGAAATGTTCTTCTGCTGAATTCAGTACACAATAATGTGTCCATATCCTTCTGCATTTAGCGTTTTCTTAAGCGCAATAAAAGGCCACACCGCTAACACGAAAACACCCCAATACCGTAACCACCACCTCTTCTGTACTTCACTGTTAACACTACAAAGACAAGTAACGTTCTCCAGGCATTCCTAGACCCAGACCCTTCCAACTCATTGCCAAACGGTACAGTGTGATTCATCACCCCAAATAACTCTTTTCCAGTCAACCACTGTCCAGTTGCGTCGCTCTTTGCATCCCAATAAGCGTCTCTTAGCACTGACGCCAGAATGTGTGGTTTATGAGTAACTGCTCGACCAGTGTACCCCATTGTTTTTATCCTCCAAAGCACAGACACTGTGATAACTGGACTGGTCATGAGTGATTCCTAACATCGATTTCATGCTCTCTTCGCAAAAATCGAGGCTCCCTGCTCTTGGTTTAGCTGTGGTTGTTCCTTTAGTTTCCACTCCACAATCACATATCCAACAGTCATCTTGGTCAGCTTTAGAGGGGCTGCAACATCCGCGATGGATACGTTACTCAAGTGACATCCAATGACCACTCTAGGTTCTTAGTCGCTGACGTCACCTGTCCGACCCATTCTTCTGTAACTTCTCTACAAACAATACAATAATCCCCGCCTCATTTCGTACTGGCGGGTCCACTTCTCATGACATCTAGTAGTCAGTCCTGCATTACACATGCGTGTCCACGTATTTTTAATCAGGTCGTGTATGTGTCCTTTTCGTCATAGCTCAGAGTTTGTATCGTCGTAAAGAAAACACCCTGTGTGATTGAGAGTAGGACTATACCTGATGTTGCACAACTGAAGTAACACAGCTGGTAACAATGCTTGGTTGATTGCGTCGAAGCATCTTTTACAGGAAGAAAGCACGATTAGGGGGGCGGGGGTCATTGTCAGATTGGAGACTGCTCAAACTCAGAGTAGTTAAAGGTTAGTCCGTTCGTTGTTGCTGGGTGATGGTAGTACCTAATCACACGCTTGGTGTCCACAAGGCTGCAGCTACGAAGATCGCCTATGTCCGATGTTTCGTGTTAAGAACTTGAAGTGTTAGGTCCCTACCAAATCTCTGCCACGGTGCGTCCTTGTTGTAACCACTGGGAAGAGGACGCCATCACGTGCTGGGCGCAGAAGGCTTCGCGAAGGTAATACGTATGCTTGGCGGCCGGCCATGTGTGAATCGCTCCTCACAGGTGGAAGCGTTTGCAGTGGGCACGCAAACGTACTGTCGACTACAGATCAGTGTAAGATACATTTCGTCACTGATGAGGCCTCGTTTAGGATGTAAATTGACAGCAGGCGCTTTTTAAACTGTAATCATTCGTGTCAACAAAGCATACTTCCTTGCCACTCATTTCATTAATTACACTACTTATGACCTATGTTTCGATTTATTATCTAGCATTACTGCCAAAGATTTTGTGAAGCATGCTACAGACGTAAACAGCAAACAATTTACTATCATCAAAGACATTAACTGCTACTAATAAATATACAAAACGATATATAATCTTAGAACGCCACAATCAACCAATAACAGGCACACTGATTTAAACTGACCACAGTTTAACAAAGTTTGAATAGAATGTCAGTCAGGTTTAGCAGCATCAAGGATCGGAGAGTAACTGAAGTCTACGATAATGATCGAAGCAGACGAAATGAATTAAAATTTGTGCTGCTTCCGGGACTAGGACCCGGGCCTTCTTGCTTGCTAGGCAGAAATGCAGACCATTACATCACCGCAGTACGATGGTCAACATTGCTGCACGAACTACCTACGCCGAGTGCCCTCCTCAAAACAAACTTCAACTCCTTTTTCACTTACATATTGTCACTACTGCCAGGGCTCTCCGATATTGGCAAGCACACTAGCATTGGACGTAATGGGACGTCCTTGTATCATTGGTGATCTTATAGATCTTATAATGAAATGTTTCCCTGAGACATTTAAGTCTCTTTTTATTATCTACGATAATGATCGAAGCAGACGTAAATAATACAAAGAGAGTTAAATGTCGCAGGGAAACATTTAATTATAAGATCTATAACGGAAGTCTGTTTGTTTATTCAACAGGTGTTCAGGATGGTTCTTGAAGCGCCTCTTGACCTTGCAGCGATACATACAGTATCTGATACCCCTATCCAATGCAGAAATTACCACTAGATGTGATGAGACACTACGGTCTACAATGGTATAGCAGCTGCTCACAAGACACACATTTCTGCAGTCAGTGCTAAGCGAAGCTTGCGGCGGTGTTAAGAGCGACTACACTGGACAATGGATGACTGCAAACAAATGGTTTGGAGTCATGGATCATGCTGTACCATGTGGCAATCCGATGGAAAGGCTAGGGTTTAGCTAATGCCTTGACATGTGTAGAGTCACCAGAGAAGTACGCAGGAGGTGATATTACAGTATGGAGTGTTTTTCGTGGTCAGGGTGTGGTCCTCTTATTCCGCTTATGAAACCGCTAAATGCGAAAGAACATGAACACATTTTACAACATTGTGCTCTTCTTACAGTAAACGAACAATTCAGAGACGACGATTGTATTAGCATGGCAACGCACCACGCCGCAAAGCAGCATCTGCGAGGGAATAGTTGGTGGACAGCAATATTCCTGCAAGGGACTGGTCTGCGCAGATTCCCGACATGAAACTAACAGGACATCTTCAGGATGAGACAGAAAATCGACATCATTCCAGTCCCCAGCGTCAAACATCACTATCTTCTCTGGTTTCGGCTCCTGTGGAAGAATGCGCTGTCATTCCTGCATGTACTTTCAGGCACCTCACTAACCTTGCCCGCAGCAGGGTTCATGCTATCGTAAAGGCAAAGGATGGACGCAGATAGTCTACGCTGAGTAGTATCCCAGAGATTTTTGCCACCTACACGTTGTCTGGTACTATACATACACTCCTGGAAATGGAAAAAAGAACACATTGACACCGGTGTGTCAGACCCACCATACTTGCTCCGGACACTGCGAGAGGGCTGTACAAGCAATGATCACACGCACGGCACAGCGGACACACCAGGAACCGCGGTGTTGGCCGTCGAATGGCGCTAGCTACGCAGCATTTGTGCACCGCCGCCGTCAGTGTCAGCCAGTTTGCCGTGGCATACGGAGCTCCATCGCAGTCTTTAACACTGATAGCATGCCGCGACAGCGTGGACGTGAACCGTATGTGCAGTTGACGGACTTTGAGCGAGGGCGTATAGTGGGCATGCGGGAGGCCGGGTGGGCGTACCGCCGAATTGCTCAACACGTGGGGCGTGAGGTCTCCACAGTACATCGATGTTGTCGCCAGTGGTCGGCGGAAGGTGCACGTGCCCGTCGACCTGGGACCGGACCGCAGCGCCGCACGGATGCACGCCAAGACCGTAGGATCCTACGCAGTGCCGTAGGGGACAGCACCGCCACTTCCCAGCAAATTAGGGACACTGTTGCTCCTGGGGTATCGGCGAGGACCATTCGCAACCGTCTCCATGAAGCTGGGCTACGGTCCCGCACACCGTCAGGCCGTCTTCCGCTCACGCCCCAACATCGTGCAGCCCGCCTCCAGTGGTGTCGCGACAGGCGTGAATGGAGGGACGAATGGAGACGTGTCGTCTTCAGCGATGAGAGTCGCATCTGCCTTGGTGCCAATGATGGTCGTATGCGTGTTTGGCGCCGTGCAGGTGAGCGCCACAATCAGGACTGCATACGACCGAGGCACACAGGGCCAACACCCGGCATCATGGTGTGGGGAGCGATCTCCTACACTGGCCGTACACCACTGGTGATCGTCGAGGGGACACTGAATAGTGCACGGTACATCCAAACCGTCATCGAACCCATCGTTCTACCATTCCTAGACCGGCAAGGGAACTTGCTGTTCCAACAGGACAATGCACGTCCGCATGTATCCCGTGCCACCCAACGTGCTCTAGAAGGTGTAAGTCAACTACCCTGGCCAGCAAGATCTCCGGATCTGTCCCCCATTGAGCATGTTTGGGACTGGATGAAGCGTCGTCTCACGCGGTCTGCACGTCCAGCACGAACGCTGGTCCAACTGAGCCGCCAGGTGGAAATGGCATGGCAAACCGTTCCACAGGACTACATCCAGCATCTCTACGATCGTCTCCATGGGAGAATAGCAGCCTGCATTGCTGCGAAAGGTGGATATACACTGTACTAGTGCCGACATTGTGCATGCTCTGTTGCCTGTGTCTATGTGCCTGTGGTTCTGTCAGTGTGATCATGTGATGTATCTGACCCCAGGAATGTGTCAATAAAGTTTCCCCTTCCTGGGACAATGAATTCACGGTGTTCTTATTTCAATTTCCAGGAGTGTAGTTAATCTGATGAGTTTATCATAGTAATAGTCTTGTGTAGTATAAATTAAGCAGATACAAAGTGTCTGAGCTGTAGTAATAAAAGTTAAGAGGAGAAATAAGAGAAGAAATGACTAGGTTCTCCGCATAACCGGGGAGGAAAGGCGGATTTAAAAACTGACTAGAAGAAAGTGCAGCTTAATATGAAAAGTTTTAAGAAGTCAGGGAACAACTTTCGTGGTACTTGGGGCAGTCATGCAGGACAGAAAGTGTTGGGGGACGACAGGCGTCTGGTCTGGTTTTGTACGCTAACAGTCATGTTTTGATCAGTCTTTTAAGATTGACAAGCTACACCCAGTAAAGATGTTCTAGTTGTTATTATACTACATAGCAATCACGTGGATAAATATCCATAAATATTATAACGTTATTAACAATCTACATCTTTATTCTTAATGTCAACATTTTTTCAGCCCTGTGCCTCTAGAGCACTTCTAGCTGTAAAGTGTAACATGGTGGTGTGTAAAGTAACTATGTCGGTAGGTGAGGAACAGCGTGCTGTAATCGCTTCGAACTCGGAAATTCGTCCACATATGGAGCAACCTCTCCTTCAGCTAGACAAAGCATAACCACACACAAGCGTTGCATCATCTGCAACATTCCAACGCCTTGGGTTCTCTATTATCGATCAGCCTCCATACAGTCCCGACTTGGTCCCGACCGATTTTCATCGGTTTCCAGAATTTAAAGAATACCGTCGAGGGCATCACTTTGATAGTGATGAAGCGGTGCAACCAGATGTGAAGTTGTGCTCCGTTAACAGGGTCAAACATTCTACAGTGACGGTACCAACGAACTAATATCATGTTGGGAAAAATGTGTGTTCGTTGCCAGAGTGACTATGTTGAGAAATAAATATGTAGACGTGAAGGAAAAAGGTAGAGAATGTTGATAAATTTTTTAAGCATTACTAGTTTCCACATAAAAAATTCGGATGAATTACTTTTCAGCACACCGCCGTATGTGTGTTCCACGTCTCCTCCTAAATCACTAGATCGGTTTCAACCACACTTGATACACATATCACTTACTGTCTGACAAGACCTACCTATCAAAGGGATGAGGGTGGGGGTGAAAAAGTAGTGTAGCCAACGACGCGCAAATAGCCAAAATGTATTCATCCGGTGTTTGAGAACGACTGCTCTTAGTGATTTGCGAGCAACTTTACACATAGTTTACCGAGCGAGTTGGCGCTAGTGGTTAGCACACTTGACTCGCATTCGGAAGGATGACGGTTCAAACCCACGTTCGGCCATCCAGATTTCGGTTTTCCGTGATTTCCCTAAGTCACTCCAGGCAAATGCTGGGATGGTTCCTTTGAAAGGGCACGACCGATTTCCTTCCCCATACTTGACACTATCCGAGTTTGTGCTCCCTCTCTATTGATCTCGATATCGACATGACGTTAAACCCAATCTTCCTTCCTTCCTTCCTTCCATCTAGTTTGAAACGTTTACGAGACTTCTTCTCGGTGATACACCCGCAGAATTATGAATGGAAAAAGTTTATCCATTACTACATTTTCGCTGGTCATGCATCAGGCATGACCTTTTAACTTATTACTTGTTTATAACAAAATCTGTTTCCAACTCATTTTGCAGACATTTACACACACCAATGAATGTACTTACAAAAGGATACGACAAATAGTTCAGGAGATACGACGTCATTTACACTGAGATGCGTGAAAAACTGCCGCTTCATGCATGAAGTTTTAATTAGTTACTTTTTTACTACAATTCTATTTGCAGCAGATATCGCAGACCGTATCTACATATAACTCTGGATGTACCTTCAAAATTATGTCATAAATCGATTCATATTTGAGGACATATGACGTCATAAACATTGAGCTACTTGAAAACTGTAGGATGAAATTCGCTAGAGATGCAGGTGAAATATGTGTAGAAATATGTGTGAAATATATCAACTATATGGGAAATATATGTGACATGTGCCTACGTGGGTGATGCCATGGGTAAAAATCGGTTCAACTAATCCTGGTACACGTGTTACTTGCCATCTGAAAGGAAATATTGGGGTAGGATCCAACAATCTCGTGTTGAGGATGGGATGATAGCTTGGATAGAGAGAGCTCGGGAGTAGGACAGAGAGAGAGGGGGAAGGAGGAGACAGACACAAATAGGGAGCACGAGGAGATGTATACAGAGAGGAGGGAGGGGGGAAATGGACAGGGAAAGGGAAGAAGAAGAGATGGGGATAAGGGAGAGATGCACAGAGAAACTGAGGAGACAGGTAGAGAGGGAGGGAAGAAGAGATGAATAGATGGAGGAGGCAATGGTCAGGAGAGGGAACAGGGGGAGTACGAGATGGACAGAGAGGGGAGGGGGAAATGGACAGAGAGAGGGAAGGGGGAAATGGCAGAGAGAAGGGGAGTAGGAAAGGTCTGAGAGAGGGAAGGGGAGGAAATGGATGGAGAGAGGAGGGTATGGAGAGAGAGAGGAGGGTATGGAGAGAGAGGGGAGACAAGGATATGGACAGACAAAGGGAAGAGGAGACGGACAGAGAGAGGAGGGAGGAGGCAGTGGGCAGCGACAAAACGGGACAAGAAGATGGACTGAGAGAGGGGGAAGAGAAGATGAACAGAGAGATGGGGGAGAACAGCATAGGCTTAGAGGGGGTGATCAGGAGGTAGAAGGGGAAGAGGGGATGGACAAAAGCAGAAGGAGCAGATGGGCAGAGGGGGGAGGAACAGATGGAGACAGAGAGAGGGGCAAGCATATGGAAAGAGAGGGCAGAGGGGCAGATGGTCAGTGAGAGGGGGAAGGAGAAGACGAACTGATAGAATATTGGAATAAATACATACACGGGCAATGATGGGTACTCAGCTAGTTTATAATAATGAGGTAAGAATATGTACGAGAAATAATTGGGGACACTGTGTATAGGTGCTGCTCCAAGATGAAGAGGGTGGCACGGAAGAGGAAATTGTGGTGGTCCATATCACACCAGTCTGAAGACAGGTACCGAAAAAGAAAACTAAGACAATTCATGTGAGGGAGCAAAATACAGAATAATCTGGAATCAAGATTTGTAGGAGGAGCATATCGAAACAAATCTATGCTGCTTAATAGAAGTAAAAGATGGCTTATTGATATACATTAGTTACGTTCTAAGGGGATGTAGTCAGACTAAAAATGGGGGTGGAACAGTGAGTGTGAGATGTGAGAAGGTAGTTGGTTTGGAGGATTAGGTGAAGCTTAACATTGGACATACATTCATGTTCAGAAAAAAACAGAACACCTTGAACGACAAGAAATAGGCCGTATATATTCACAAGACATGTACATTAGTATGTTCTGCAGAAATGGTTAGTATTTCAGTCACCTCGGTTCAGCATGTGTCCCGTTGCCTAGTAGGCACAGAATCCGCCATGGGCCCTGATGACTTGTTCCATGCGTGATGGCATCGACGCATATAAGGCGCGAATGGCGTCCTGTGGTATAGTCAGCCATGCTGCATTCACCTGGCTCCAAAGTTCATCTGTAGTGGTCGGCACTGGGCCACAGCGCTGCGCCCATCGTTCACCATATCCCACAAATTTTCGATTAGTGATCTGACGGGTCAGGGAAAAAGTGTGACATTCTGTGACACCAAGATGGCATGGGCTCGTGCAGCAACATGTGGTCTTGGTGAAAAATGGCGTCTCAGATGCTGTGCAGAAAGGGTATGGGCTGCAGATCGCAGACTGTCTTTGACTTAGGTCACACAGGTCACAGTGCCCTGGACACGCACCAACTGTGACTTGTGGTTATACGCAATATCACCCCACACCCTAAGGCCTTGAGTTGGCGCTGTATATTTTGTGCGGTCACTGTGATGCCGCTCCCCCTGTCTGCGGCGAACTTCCACAGTTGCGCCAGAGCTGAACACGCAGGTCTGCCCTGCAATGTCATTCGGGTGAGACGTCGATCCTCACGGGAAGTGGTCTGGATGGTGCGACCTGATCCATCTCGTCCTGTTCTATGGCCTCCCGTGAACCATTCTATGCATACCCGCTGCACCGCCAAAATACTACGCCCAACACGAACAGCAATTTTCCCGATAGATGCATCACATTTTCTCATTCCAGTAATGATCCCTATTTCAAACTCACAGATTTGACGGTACGGTTCGCGCATACATCTGAAAGGCACCCTGCACGTCTGCTCAAGTCGCACTGATCCATTACCCTCAGTTTATAGCGACAAAGAGAGCCGCAGGCTATCTTACCGATAGGTGGTGTTGCTCCGCGATATCGATGTTGACCTTGAACCAGCGGGCCGACATTTGCAGAACATACTAATTAATGTACATGCCCTATGAATATGAACGTTCTATCTCTAGTCGTTCAAAGTGTTGCGCTTTTTCTAAACGTGAGTCTATATGGGTAGATTTGTATGAAACAAAACACACAACATTTAACTCAGTGCTTAGGTATGACGTATTCTTTTATTGTAAAAGTAGAACTGTCAAGAATCACTATTAGGACCTTAGTCTCGAGTGTTAAATACGTATTTTCAAGGTTATTAGCCTCTGACAGAATTAGCCGGTTGTCGCTTGAATATTGTCTTGTAAGCTGAAGACTGGTTCAGCATCTAAATTACTTCGGGTAGGAAATTCACAGCGTGTGTTTTCATTCTAAAAAAATGTGCTGCTAAAATTCTGTTACATTATATTCGTCGCTACTTACGCATGTGTGGCGAGGAGTGCCCTTACGGCTCAATTGAAAGGACGCTGCTTACGAGAAACAAAAATCCCAGTTCTAATTTTGGTCCAGAGAACACTTTGAATAATCGGTCAGCTGGGTCAATTTCATGTCAACGTTTTCAATTATACATTGTCGTGTTGCCGTACATTCAAATGGGCGAACGTTGGTGCGCTCGTTGCGACTCAGGGCTCGCTAGGATCATATTAAACTGATAAACTTACTTCACAATCCTAATAAGTGTCCTCTTACAAGCAAACAAGCTGCATAGAGTAGTAAAGACGGACGGGCAGAGGACAACCATAGCACGGCTAATGTATAGTCAAACTTCTACTTGTAACAAGAAGTCAGTTCATGAACAATGAGAGGAGGAGAACACAGCAGAGAAGTAGAAATGAAATCATATCGATAAGTTCTCGAAATCTGTAAGGTGGAATTTCTAGACTTCCAGTAACGAAAACTTACTACGCTTGAATATTTCTACCGCGCATTAGTCTATACATTTTACAACTTAAAGCCCCCTGCCACTATTTTCTGTTTGGCGAGGACATAGATGTATTGTTATGTGTTTCATATTTAATTGGCTTTGGAGTGACATTTCGTGGCAATGGGAGCTACACAGGAGGCAGTATCTGGCGGGAAAAGCAGTAAACCCAACACCCGTTACAGCCCCAGAGAGCAGCGACCTTGATCGGACTCTGTACATATACACATACACCGTCCGTCTGAAAAGTTCCGAGACTGATTTTATTCCTGGTGTGTAAGTGACGTCACCTCATTAAGTACGATGGTTGCTCGAACTAACACCTGTAAGCAACGGATGTGCATTCGACCACTCAGTTATGAGCAAGCAGTGTTAAGTAATGGACATGCGGCCGTAATGCGTCAACATTGTTGTGTCACAAACAGCACTGGAGCAACAACTCTAAATCAAATGTTCAAGACATTCTCCAGAATTTTTTGGTTCAAGACAAGCTCCAGAATATTTTGCAGAAAAGAGAAGTGTGTGAAATGTTTGTCCCGCACACCTCGACTCCAGAACAAAAACGACGCGTGAGCGTGTGCAGCGTCTTGATTGAAATTCAAAACACGGACAATTCTTGACTGAAAAAAATCACTGGTAACGAGACTTGGTGTTATCAGTAAGAACTTACAATAAAACAACAAAGTGCAGGAATTCACACGAAGGGTCGACGGTTTGAGGACATAACCTACATTCAAACGACTGTGACTCACGAGTTGAACAACATTCCAAAGCAGGACTTTTCTGACAGTTTCACATGGTTGTATAAAAGTTCTATGCTTTGCACTCAAGTGTGGTGTGGAAGGGGGGGGGGGGGGGGGGCACGTGTAGAAGTCTTAAAATCACCATATTAAAGTTTCTCAATATTTGTTATTAATCCAATCTCGAATTTTGTTTTAACTAATGGGGTACCTTCTTTACATTTTATAAAGTCCATCACCGCTTTTATCTGTCTGCATGTGCAGGCTAATCTCAGAGCTAATGTAGGGATTTTGATGCGATTTTCGCTAACAGACACACTTATTCACAAGGAAGGCTTGTGTATATAGTATATTTATTACCATTACGCCGGACAAGTCTTCCGGCTGTTGAGACGAGGGGCGTTAAATAATGCAAAAATTTTCCTCGTCCAGACTCGGCTGAAAAAAAAAATGTGGAATTTATTGCAGGGTATCATGGAGTATTCTCGCGTCAGCCCCCATAGTTTCATGAAGTTTCGATTGGCAGCGGCACAATACTTAGCCTTCAAAATGGCGTCTGTAACGAAGGTGAGTTCCTAGCAGAGAGCTGTCATCGAGTTTGCTGGCCGAGGTGGCCGAGCGGTTCTAGGCGCTACAGTCTGGAACCGCGTGACCGCTACGGTCGCAGGTTCGAATCCCGCCTCGGGCATGGATGTGTGTGATGTCCTTAGGTTGGTTAGGTTTAAGTAGTTCTAAGTTCTAGGCGACTGATGACCTCAGAAGTTAAGTCCCATAGTGCTCAGAGCCATTTGAATCTTTTTTTTTTTTTTTTTTTTTTTTTTTTTTTTTTTTTTTTTTTTTTTCCATCGAGTCCTTTTGGCGGAAAACCAGACCGTTGCAGGTATGCATAAGCGCTTGCAGAATGTCTACGGAGACCTGGCAGTGAACAAAAGCACGGCGAGTCGCTGGACGAGGCACCTGCGATCATCACAAAAAGGTCGCGTAAACCGGTAAGATCTTCCGTGTGCTGCCGGCCTCACACAGCAGTGACTCCTGTAATGCTGGAACGTGCAGACACTCTCATCCGTGGTGATCGACGGGTCACAGTCAAGCAACTCGCTGCACAACTGGACGTCTCTGTTGGTAGTGCTGACTCCTCGTCCACCAGTTGGGGTGCTCAAAGGTGTGTGCCCGCTGGGTTCTTCGCCGCCTAACAGAAGCATCTACCGACTTCCTTGAGTTTGGCCAAATGAAGGGTACACTCTGCGGGAAGCAGTCTGTGGATGATAGGGAGGCTATTGTTGCAGCAAGACGTCGGCCCCGGCGTCGACGAGTGGAGTGGCACCATGACGACATACAGGTAAGGCCGTCATATTGAACAGAGATTATGTTGAAAATAGGGTTTTTTAGCCAATAGAATGGGGTGGGGAATAATATGGTGTACTGGAATCCTGCATAAACCAACCTGCTTTCCGACAAAAAATGTGTTGTGTTACTTAATGTACGCCCTTCGTACTTCATGCTATTACACGAAGCGAGGGTGGGTCGCTAATTACAAATAAGTAGGTGTACGCGGAAATAAAGAATTCCCAACATGTTGCTTGGACCTCCCTTCGCGAGTGAAAGTTTCGCAGTACTTCTGACGCACATCCAGCGACGAAACTCCGTATACAGGCTTGGTTCCAGCAACGCCGGCGTATCGTGTGTCTCGCTGCCGCTTAATGTTACATTTTGGAAGGAGGGTCAGGAGATTCAGCGAAGCAATAAAAATTAGCACAGTATTCTGAGAACGCTCGTGTAAGAACATGATGAGGCCCGTTCTTATAAGTGGGGTAATCCAGCTTCCGTAACTGCAGACTATGCCTGGTTTCTAGTTTCGATTGTTTTGCATAGAGAAGTAGTTCCCCGAAACTACTGATTCGAGTCCTATAATCCATGCTGTAACTTAAAATGGAACTGAAATGCTCATGTTTATCATTGCGCTAGCTAACTTGCTTGAAATATAAGCAACATTAAAGGAGAAATTAGAAAAAATATTGTAAAAGAAAACGCAAACCATTTTGAAAGACGACAGTAAAAAGGAGGTATGATGGTGTGAAATGGAACGTTTGTGATCCACAATTTAAGAAGCCAATTAATCGATGTGATATTTGTAAAAAAAAGTTATAATTTCCTTGGCAATTTCTGAATGACGAAATAAAGAATAATCCAATAGTACAAGAGAAAAAAGAGAATACTGTAATTCAAAGGTATTGGCAGTAGTATGACGATTTTTAGTTAAACGTCTATAACGACAAGGGGAATTCTATAATAGCGGAATACAGCTATAGCCACTACACTTACAAGTTTCAACCATAGTTTACTGTAACTTGTACAAAGGGCAAGTATAGCTCACATTTCTGTGTAGTCACTCTTCCATTAAGTGAGAAACGCATCCCTCTCTCCTGCATTCCCGGCGCTGTTATATGGACACTTGCCACTGTAACCATCGTTTGTTCTGATAATAAACGTTTCATCACCAGCAGCAATGTGTGATCATGCTATCTTTCAGTGAATTGCAACGTGTTACCAGAAATACTCCCTAAATTAGTGTTTGTTCAGTATGTATTGCCAAAACGCCAAAGGCGGACCCGAATTAAAAGCCATCTGCGACACACACACACACACACACACACACACACACACACAGAGAGAGAGAGAGAGAGAGAGAGAGAGAGAGAGAGAGAGAGAGAGAGGGAGGGAGGGATGGGGGGAGGGAGTGACAGGAAGAGAGAGCTAACATAATTTTTATGTAGCCTACATTATATTCTCCACATCACTGTGAAATGCATGGCAAGGGGTACATACCATTGCTACTTCCCGTTCTATTCCGGTATGGTGAGTGGAAGGAATGATGGTTTAAACGTCTCCGAGTGTGCTGTAATTAATCTTGTGCTCGCGATCCCTACGGGAGTGATACTAGTGGGGTTGTAGTATATTCCTAGTATCATTATTTGAAAATGGTAGTAATCTTTTTCTGGAAAGCTGACCTCTATCTTCAAGCGTCTGACAGTTCAGTTTCTTCAGAATCTTCGCAACACTTATGCACAGGTCCAACAAATCTCTCTCTCTCTATCTCTCTCTCTCTCTCTGTGTGTGTGTGTGTGTGTGTGTGTGTGTGTGTGTGTGTGTGTGTGTTTGTGTGTCGCAGATGGATTATAATCTGGGTTTTGGCAATACATACCGAACATACACTAATTTAAAGAGCATTTCTGGTAACACGTTGCAGTTCACAGAAAAACAGAAAGATCACACATTGCTGCTGATGATGAAATATTTATTATCAGAACAAATAATGTTTACAGTGGCAAGTGTTCATGTAATCTGAAACCACTGATGCTGCCCTTCTCTGTATACACTCAATATCTCCTGGTAGCCCTATTTCGTATCGTTCCCACACATCTGAGCGATAGCCTCGGATAGGTGGCACGAGTGTTTTGAAAGCAATCACTTTTGTATGCGGATCGCATTTCTCTAGTATTGTACTAATGAACCTGCCAACCAAAACCTTGGTAGCAAGTAAGCGAGGTTAACAGAATGGTAACAGGGTAATACGACAGGAGTGTGGCCATCTCTTAAACACCTTCAAAGCCAACAAACTTTAAAAATCGGTTACCCACTCAATTACGCCACTTTACACGATGAAAGTGAACGCTCGCCTGGATTTTATTCCATTTTGGAAACGGAGAGATTTTTTTTCCAGACTAGAGACTAAATAATGAAAAAGAAAAAAGAGAAGTTGAAGTATATAGCCTGAAAAGGAGCCGAAGAAGGAATGGAATTTTTGGGAAAAAAATTATAGGCGTGGGTGTTAGCACGCTGCTTCCGGGATTCGGGCAGGTGCTCCGGCCCTTGATCGAATCCGCCCGCCAGATTAATGACCAGGGTCGATTTGTTACTTTTAGGCGGTTTCTCACATCCGACTAGGTTAATACCGGGCTGGTACCCACGTATCGCCTCAGTTACACGATTCTCAGGCATTTAGAAAACGTTCGCACACTATTACGAACAACTTAAATTGGAAGGAACACACAGAAAATGTTGTGGGGAGGGCTAACCAAAGGCTGCGTTTTATTGGCAGGACACTTAGAAAATGTAACAGATCTACTAAAGAGACTGCCTACACTACGGTTGTCCGTCCTCTTTTAGAATACTGCTGCGCGATGTGCGTTCCTTACCAGATAGGACTGACGGAGTACATCGAAAAAGTTCAAAGAAGGGTAGCACATTTTGTATTATCGCGAAATGTGGGAGAGAATGTCACAGAAATGATACAGTATTTGGGCTGGACGTCTTTAAAAGAAAGGCGTTTTTCGTTGCGACGGTATCTTCTCACGAAATTCCAGTCACCAACTTTCTCCTCAAATGGCTCTGAGCACTATGCGACTTAACTTCTGAGGTCATCAGTCGCCTAGAACTTACAACTAATTAAACCTAACTAACCTAAGGACATCACACACATCCATGGCCGAGGCAGAATTCGAACCTGCGACTGTAGCGGTCGCTCGGTTCCAGACTGTAGCGCCTAGAACCGCACGGCCACTCCGGCCGGCTTTCTCCTCAGAATGCGAAAATATTTTGTTGACACCGACCTACATATGGAGAAACGATCATCACGATAAAATAAGGGAAATCAGAGCTCATACGGAAAGATATAAGTGTTCGTTCTTTCCACGCGCTATACGAGATTGGAATAATAGAGAATTGTGAAGGTGGTTCGATGAAGCCTCTGCCAGGCACTTAAATGTGATTTGCAGAGTATCCATGTAGATGTAGATCCATAGCAGGGGATAAAGGGGTGGCAACGGAAAGGCATCCTAAGTGCCACATGCCATAATTAACATGCTGACTCCGTGTAGGTACAGGATAAAGGCAAAAATAAAGAAGACGACTTGAAGAAAGTGTGCAATTGTGAGATCACCGTTGCTGCAGTTTGATCGTCAGGAGAATAAATACCTATGGCCTCGCGTAGTTAAGCCTCTCTGGTCACGACAATCAAAGTCGGTGGCTCGTTTTTGCACGAGCAATGCAGGGCGGGAGTAGGAGTCGGCCGGAGTCGTTAAGAGGTGTGGAAGAGATGCCGCAATGCGTCTTCGGCCGCGTGCGCGAAGAATATTTAACATCAGCGCTAGTGTAGGCAATGTCGTCCTGGAATGAATCATTTCTGAACGCCGGGTGTTATTAGAATCTCGTGTCCTGGTTCAATTATTCTGATTCCGTGACTGCTATCGACAAAGGAATAAATAAAATAGTAATCGCATCTTTCTGAACTTCATCCACCGGTTATTAAATGTTATTGGCTGGCTCTGAGCACTATGGGACTTAACATCTATAGTCATCAGTCCCCTAGAACTTAGAACTACTTAAACCTAACTAACCTAAGGACATCACACAACACCCAGTCATCACGAGGCAGAGATAAATGTTATTAATAAATCAAAAAGTCATCGTCAAAAAGGAGAGGCGTAGTCCTCAACTAAGGGAGGCAGGGAGCTACTCACACAATGAAGAACTTAGTACGTCGTAAAGATGGCGGCTTGATGTGTCCAAAGTACGAGGTACGATGTTGTACCGGTGCAGGACCGCAGACACGTACCTGCAAAGAAACAACAATCAATTATGAAACTTCTTTTAAGGGGGTAATTAAAACTTGATAACTACACCTCGTATATGCTTATTGGAGCTTTCGTAACCCATTCAGCTAGCAAGAAATCGCAATGTTGCTTTCGGTCATTCGTGAGGGTTTAGGGGTTTCTCATGATTGCATCCTTGCTTTTAAAACAGTAGTGCTACAAAGACAGGAGGTTAAAATCTGTAGAGGGTAAAATAATAATACCAATAGCTTCAACCCATAGAGTAACTTAATATAAGGATAGGATTTTCGTTGCATTAACCAGTCTTTTGTCATGAGCCATGCATGGAAAGGAAACGTAGACGTTAAAAAGTTTAGACGAAAACAGAACAGAAGCTTTTGAAATGTTGTGCTACAGTAGAATGCTGAAGATTAGACAGGTAGATCACGTAACTAATGAGGAGGAACTAAATAGAATTAATGAGAAAAATTTTTTTTTGGCGCAGCCGGACTAGAAGAAGGGATCGGTTGACAGGACACAATCTGAGACATCAAGGGATCACGAATTTAGTATTGGAGGGAAGTGTGGGGGTTAAGAATCGTAGACGTGAGACCAAGAGACGTATACAGTAACCAGATTCCTTAAGGAAGTACAGTAGGTTGTAGTAGTTATTTGGAAATGGAGAGGCTTGCGCGGGACCAAGTAGCATGGATAGCTGCATCAAACCAGACTGAAGACCACAACAACAACAACAACAACAACGCTACACAATACGCTGCTCTTCCGTTTCGTTTCTTCTAGGAGCAAACTGTCAGCTTCTTACTTCCGCATATTTGAAGTACAACTTGTCACCACCACCCCAATAGGAGATTGCAGGATCTTATCCCCACAGTATTTCTTTGCAAAAATGGTTCAATTGGCTATAAGCACTATGGGACTTAACATCTGAGGTCATCAGTCCCCTAGACTTAGAACTACTTAAACCTAACTAACCTAAGGACATCACACACATCCATGCCCGAGGCATGACTCGAACCTGCGACCGTAGCAGCAGCGCGGTTCCGGACTGAAGCGCCTAGAACAGCTCGTCCACAACGGCCGGCATTTCTTTGCAGTTAGTAAGAAATGTGCGTACCAATTTTGGTTGAAATCGGTCCAGGAGTTCAGGAGCAGATTTTTACCCGTGGCTTCGTCTTCATACACACGTGTCACATATATTTCGCATATATTTTACATGTTTCACACATTTTTTTACATAGATTTCATCTGTATCACTAGCGAATTTCGTCCTGCAATTTCGTGTTCATGCAGCTCTATGTTTATGACGACTTATCTCCTGAATTATGTATAGTGCAATAACATAATTCTGTCGGTGCATCCAGTAGTACTGGTATATGTGGTAACTGTTTCTAAAATGTGTTGCGAATAGAGTTAGTAGTAAAGAAGTAGTAAATTAAAACTTTATGAATGGTGCGGCAGTTTTTCACGCACCGCAGCGTTTATGACTTTTAACTCCAGAACAGGGAACCGGGAAATGCGGCCCCCGTAAAGAAGTTGTGACGTCAGTCTAGTTGCCTTGCGCGACGTACATCGCCAACGCTCGGCTACGTCCGAGACCAGGTGGGAAATCAGTATCTCAACGGAAAAGATACCCGTAGAAGTCCTTAACGTTATTATGTGTTATCGAGAGCTGCTGTAACTCGTAAAACCTGTACGAGGTGTCACGTGCTGTGACTCACGTCACAGGGCCCGTACGTGTATCTCGTTGGCTCCGTCCTAAAATATGTGTCATAAAATGACATATTTTTGCAAGTACATTGAATGGTATATTTAAATACTGTCCGCAAAATGAATAGCAAATAGAATTAGTAGTGACGAAGTAATAAATTGAAAGGTCATGTCTGATGTGTCAGTTGTGCTGCATGAACAGCGAAAATGTAGTGAGCGCTAAACTTCTTTTGTTTCACAATTCTGTGTCTGTGTGTGTGTGTGTGTGTGTGTGTGTGTGTGTGTGTGTGAAAAGGGTGGGGGGAGTGCCAGAGACAAAAGGTCTCGTAAGGGTTTGAAACTATGTGTAAAGTTGGGTGCAAATCACTAATTCTCTCGTTTTCAAATACTGGATGAATAAAGTTTGGATGTTTGTACGTCATGAGATGCACCACTTTTTCACACCCACGCTAACTCCACTGAGAGGTAGGTGGTTCTTATCCCCACCGTTGTTCTCGGCAGAGAGTAAGTGATATGTGTACCAAGTTCGATTGAAATCGATCCACTGGTTTAGATCGAGATATGGAACACACACGCATACACACAGGGTGAGCGAAAAGTCCATTAACATTTGCAAATGCACTAATTCACGGAATAATGTAGATAAAGAAATAAAACTTGACAGATACGCCTGAAATGACACGTGAAAAAACTGACCAACAGATGGCGCTGGACAGCAACACGTAGTTATTCTAATTATTCCTTTTGCATCATATAAAGCGCCATCTGTTGGTCATTTTGTGCTCTTTCTTGGTTTTAATAGTCGTCTTGTCATTTCAAGCATGAGGATGCGAGGTACGCCGATACGTTACAGAATCGCCTCATTCCTAACGTGGCTGACAGACACCTGTTGGAGGGTACGATTATTGTGCAGGATGGCACTGCACCCCAGTTTGGTGCCAGTGTGAAAGAACTCTTGCGCACGTAGATTGGTGAAGATCGCACGCTGAACCACCACTTCCATGATGCTTGGCCTCCCAGGTCCCCCGAAGCCAAACTGTGTGATTATTGATTGGGGGGTTCCCTGAAGTCGCAAGTCTACGGCGTTCGTCCGACTTCATTATGGATGCTAAAAAACATGCTGTTCACAACATTGTCCCTCGACTACATGTATCGTTGCTGAATGACGATCGACATGTTGAGCATTTGTTATAAAGAATATCGTCTTTGACAAACTGCCTATTGGCTTCTGTCTCGGGTTCTTCGGCCGACTTCATCTAATGATTTTACTGACGTTTCGCCAGCACTGGCATTGTCAAAGTGGCCACGAAAGCCTTAACAATTTTGTAACATCATCTTTGCTAAAAATCAGCTTTTATGCTAATTATTCCTTTTCCTTCATATGAAGTGCCATCTGTTAGTCGTTTTGTGCTCTTCTCTGGTTCCAACAGTCGCCTTGTCATTTCAAGCATGCGTCAGTTTTTACCTCTCTACTACGTAATGTGTGGAATTTTCAAACGTTAACGGTGTTGGACCACCGTGTACATACATCCACCTTTGTGATACGTACAAATTAGTCATAGTATTGCAACAGCGCAGCCACGAGACCTAAAATTTCCAATTCTGCCAGAACTGCCTTAGTTTGAATAGTAGAGTAGCACCCATTCGCTCTGTGTTGCGCTGTTGCCTCCTCAGCTTGATAATTACAGTATTTCTCGTGCCACGGTGGAAGAAGCAACCAATCATAAAACTACAGGAAGATTACTTATGTCACAGTGATTACACACCCTTGTTTCCTACCTAATCAGTCAATAGTGAGAACGTAATTAGTATTGTATATGCAGGGTATACCATTTAACTTGACCACCCTAAATATCTTCTTCTCCAGAATCAAAATAAAAAATATATCAAGCAAATATTGTTACCTATCAGAGAACATTAACCAGGATGATCGCTTTTGTTGTAACTTTATTCATCCCGAAGTTATGGACAGCAGTACGTCTTGCTTAAATAGCGCCCTATACTTTTAATTCGGTAAACCACTTCCTCTTCTCAAGGTCTGGTCAAAAAAACTATCACAATGTCTCATTCACGTAAAAATGACGTTATTAAAAACATAACACGAAAGTGAATGACACTGCTGTTCTAGCACACAGTACTGGTGCTTGGGGTAACACAACTCGTCCACTCGCAGAGTTTGTTGGTAAACAAATGGAAACAAAGGGAAAATACACAACGGTTACTCAGTTAACCGTCTTTTTTGAAGGTTTGTGTAAGTGCAATGTATACTAGCGAAGAGGAGGTAGAAATTCCACTCATCTACGGTGAATATAAGTTAGCATCTACACCTACATGGTTACTCTGCAAATCAGGCCGAAGTGCCTGGCAAAGGGTTCATCCAACCATCTACACAGTATTTCTCTGTTATTCCACTCTTGAACACAGCGCGCAAAAAAGGAATACTTCTATCTTTCCGCGCGAGCTGTAACTTCCCTTATTTTATTATGACGATCGTTTCTCCCTATGTAGGTTAGCGAGAACAAAATATTTTCCCATTCGGAGGAGAAAGTTTGTGATTGAAATTTCGTGAGAAGATCCCACCGCAACGAGAACAATCTTCGTTTTAATGGTGTCCACCCCAAATCCTGTATCTCCCCTATTTCTCGATACTACAAAACGTGCTGCCCCTCATTGAACTTTCTCGCTGTACTCCGTTGATACTATTTGGTAAGGATCCCACACCGCGCAGCAGTATTTTAAAAGAGGACGGACAAGCGTAGTGTTGGCAGTCTCTTTGGTAGATCTTTTGCGTCTTCTACGTGTTCTGCCAATAAAACACAGTCTTCGCCTTCTCCATGACATCTTCTGTGTGTTACTTCCATCTCAAGTGGTTCGTAATTGTAATTCATAGGTATTTAGTCGAATTTACGCCCTGTAGATTTGTCTGATTTATCGTGTAACTGAAGTTTAACGGATTCCTTTTAGCACTCAGGTGGATGACCTCACACTTTTCGATATTCACAGCCAATTCCCAATTTTCGCACCATACAGATATCTTTTCTAAATCGTTTGGCAATTTTTTTGACCTTCTTATGACTTTACTAGCCGATAAACGACAGCGTCATCTGCAAACAACTGAAGACGGCTGCTCAGATTGTCTTCCAGATCGTTGACGTAAATAAGGAACAGCAAAGGGCCTATAACACTACCTTGGGGAACGCCAGAAATCACTTCTGTTTTACTCTATGACTTTACGTCAATTACTGTGAACTGTGACCTCTCTGACAGGAAATCACGAATCCAATCTCATAACTGAGACGATATTCCATATGCAGGCAATTTGCCTACAAGCCGCTTGTGTGTTACAGTGTCAAAAGCCTTCCGGAAAACCAGGAATACGGAATCGATCTGAAATCCCTTGTCAATAGCACTCAGCACTTGATGTGAATAAAGAGCTAGTTGTGTTTCACAGGAATGATGTTTTCTAAACCCATGTTGACTGTATGTCAATATTCCGTTTCCTTCGCTGTAATTCATAATGTTCGAACACAATATATGTTCTAAAATCCTGCTGCATATCGACGTTAACAATATGGGCCTGTAATTTATTGGATTACTCCTACTACCTTTGTTGAATATTGGTGTGACCTATGCAACTTTCCAGTCTTTGGGTGCGGATCTTTCGTCGAGCCAACGGTTGTATATGATTGTTAAGTATGGAGCTAACGTATCAGCATACTCCGAAAGGAACCTAATTGGTATACAGTCTGGACCAGAAGACTTGCTTTTATTATAAGTTGCTTCACTACTCCGAGGATATTTACTTCTACGTTACTCATGTTGGCAGCTGTTCTCGATTCGAATTCTGGAATATTTACTTCGTCTTCTTTCGTGAAGGCATTTCGGAAGGCTATGTTTGGTAACTCTGCTTTGGTAGTACTATCTTCGATAGTATCTCCATTGCTATCGCGCAGAGGCGGCATTGATTGTTTCTTGCCGCTAACATACTTCACATACGACCAGAATCCTTTTGGATTTTCTGCCAGGTTTCGAGACAACGTTTCGTTGTGGAAACTGTTATAAGCATCTCGCATTGAAGTCCGCGCTAAATTTCAAGCACCTGTAAAAGATCGCCGATCTTGGTTTTGAGTTTACTTAAATTTTGCCTGCTTTTTTCGTTGTTTCTATAACAGTGTTCTTACTTGTTTTGCGTACCATGGCGGATCAGCTCTGTCATCTGTTAATTTATTCTTATAGATCTCTCAATTTCTACCTTTTCTTTGAATTCTAGACACATCTGGTCTACACTTACACTGTTAATGTAACTGCAGCAATGTTTCCTTATTTACAGTACCGGTACATGTACTGCAGTACCGCAGTAGTTTTAAACGACAGGATGTGTACAGTAAATTCACTCATTGGTTAAAAAAATCATTGCAATTATTTTTCTTTTGTTGTGATTGAATGTGGGAATAATGCCTCCCAAGCAGAGGACTTCTACAGAGTGCGATATCGTCACAAGAACCCACTTTCCCGACGAAAGTTGTGTCGTCTTGTCCTAACGCTTCAGGTAACAGGATGTTTCAATTTGAACTTTCATTCTCCATAGATGAGTAGCATTTTCACTTCCTCTTCGTCGGTTTGCACCCTGCTCACACAAAACTTCAACTGAAGACTGTTGACTGAATGAACAGCGTGCATTTTTCTTGTGTTTCCATTTTTTAGTGAATTAAATGTTATATGGAGAGGTGAACGTCTCGAGCATTGTAAAACGCCCAAATATCTTGGTGTCACGTTGGATCGCACACTGACCTATAAACATCATTGTAATGCCACAAGGGAAAAAGTCTCAACTAGAAACAACATCATCAGGAAACTAACCAGCGGATCCTGGGGTGCAAACCCAAAAGTCCTGAGAACTTCAGCCCTTGCGCTCAGTGTGTCAGCCGCGGAATACGCTGCTCCAGTATGGTCTGCATCAACACACGCGAGAAAAGTTGATGTCGCGGTGAATGAAATGGCACGGATTGTTACCGGATGCTTGAGGCCAACCCCAATGCACAAGAAGTACTTAATCATGGGGATCGCACCGCCCAAAATACGATGTGACATCGCTGCCGAAGCCGAAAAAACCAAGCTATAAAAGGACATGTGTCACCCTTTATATGGACACCAGCCTGCTGACTGACGGCTTTGTTCGAGGAAGAGTTTCCTGTCACGTACCCGAGTCCTGGAAGGGTCGGCTGCAGAGAATCGTTTGAAAAGGTGGGAAATCGACCTGAGAAACCCCCATAAAGATGTAAAAGAAGAACTGGCGCCTGGTGGAGATCTACCATACACAGTCTGGAGAACCCTAAACCATATGAGGGTAGAAGTGCCAAAGTGCAAGACAAACCTGCAGTAATGGGGTTTCCTCAAAGAGAATGAGAACACTCTCTGTCTGTGTGGCTCTGTCCAGGATCCTCAACACCTGCTTATCTGTCCATATTTAGACCAGCCCTGCACAATGAATGACTTACGGGAGGCAAATGACAAGGCCATATTGGCTGCTGATTTTTGGAAGTTTGAAGTCTAGGTCCAGACACGGAAAGTAAAGTATTTGTTTAGTGTCAATTCCAACAACTAGACGAGTTAACAGTACCCCAGATACTAGCACAGTGTCCTAGAATAGTAGAATCACAGTCTGTTTTGTGTACATTATTTAATAACGTCATGTTTTCGCAAACAGTACAAAGTCACATGTTTATGAACAGGTCTAGAGGAGAGAAAGTGTATTACAGAATAAAATAGGTATAGTACTATTTAAGAAAACACGTAGCGTTGTTCATATGTTTGTAACAAAGTTAATAAAAGCAATAATACTGGTTAATGTTCCCTGGTACTGGTGGTGGTGGTAGTAGTAAGTTTCTACGGTACCAAACTGCTGAGGTCATCGGTCCCTAGGCTCACACACTTCTGAATCTAACTTACAGTACGAGGTGCATTCAAGTTCTAACGCCTCCGATTTTTTTTCTAATTAACTACTCACCCGAAATCGATGAAACTGGCGTTACTTCTCGACGTAATCGCCCTGCAGACGTACACATTTTTCACAACGCTGATGCCATTATTCCATGGTAGCGGCGAAGGCTTCTTTAAGAGTCTGTTTTGACCACTGGAAAATCGCTGAGGCAATAGCAGCACGGCTGGTGAATGTGCGGCCACGGAGAGTGTCTTTCATTGTTGGAAAAAGCCAAAAGTCACTAGGAGCCAGGTCAGGTGAGTAGGGAGCATGAGGAATCACTTCAAAGTTGTTATCACGAAGAAACTGTTGCGTAACGTTAGCTCGATGTGCGGGTGCGTTGTCTTGGTGAAACACCACACGCGCAGCCCTTCCCGGACGTTTTTATTGCAGTGCAGGAAGGAATTTGTTCTTCAAAACATTTTCGTAGGATGCACCCGTTACCGTAGTGCCCTTTGGAACGCAATGGGTAAGGATTACGCCCTCGCTGTCCCAGAACATGGACACCATCATTTTTTCAGCACTGGCGGTTACCCGAAATTTTTTTGGTGGCGGTGAATCTGTGTGCTTCCATTGAGCTGACTGGCGCTTTGTTTCTGGATTGAAAAATGGCATCCACGTCTCATCCATTGTCACAACCGACGAAAAGAAAGTCCCATTCATGCTGACGTTGTGCGTCAACATTGCTTGGCAACATGCCACACGGGCAGCCATGTGGTCGTCCGTCAGCATTCGTGGCACCCACCTGGATGACACTTTTCGCATTTTCAGGTCGTCATGCAGGATTGTGTGCACAGAACCCACAGAAATGCCAACTCTGGAGGCGATCTGTTCAACAGTCATTCGGCGATCCCCCAAAACAATTCTCTCCACTTTCTCGATCATGTCGTCAGACCGGCTTGTGCGAGCCCGAGGTTGTTTCGGTTTGTTGTCACACGATGTTCTGCCTTCATTAAACTGTCGCACGAACGAACGCACTTTCGACACATCCATAACTCCATCACCACATGTCTCCTTCAACTGTCGATGAATTTCAATTGGTTTCACACCATGCAAATTCAGAAAACGAATGATTGCACGCTGTTCAAGTAAGGAAAACGTTGCCATTTTAAGTATTTAAAACAGTTCTCATTCTCGCCGCTGGCGGTAAAATTCCATCTGCCGTACGGTGCTGCAATCTCTGGGACGTATTGACAATGAACGCGGCCTCATTTTAAAAGAATGTGTATGTTTCTATCTCTTTCCAGTCCGGAGAAAAAAAATCGGAGGCCTTAGAACTTGAATGCACCTCGTAACTTACGCTAAGGACAACACACACACACACTCATGCCGGTGGACGACACGAACCTCCGACGGAGATAGGCGCGCGAAATCTTATCTTCCTCCTGGAGAAAAAGTAGCTTGGGGAGGCCCAAATAAATCGGGCACGCTGTACAACGCCATTTCCGTCGGCACATATCACTACACAGTGTCATTTCAAACAGATATTATTCTGTCAGAATGGTCGACGGTTAGAGTCTTTTAATATAAGTTTGTTTCTTCCTGAAACATTAAGATCAGCGAAGAGGCGGTGAGTTCAGTAGGCTAGCGATAGGGAGAGGCCAGGAGGGTCACACGGTTGGGCTGTATCGCTACGGGACGAATGCGGCGGCAGGTGCTCGAGTGCCCTTATAAAAGGGCCAGTGGGGCAGGAAGGCGCGGGGGTCCCGCTGCCTCCGCCGCCGCCGCGGCTGCCGACGGCCGGTAATTGAGGCGTGCGGCGTGCTAATTGCCGCTAAGTGACCTTTCCTGCCTTGGCTCGGCGCGCCGCAGCGCTGCACCGCTCACGCCTAGCGAGCCTGCTGCACCACGCGTGGGGCCCTCCTCCCCCTGCCACCGACTACAGTCCACACGTAACGTATACATCTACAGCCCGCAACCCACTTTACGGCGTATGGTGGGAAGTGCTTCTCGTCTCACTACCTTCTACCCCTATTTCGCTGTCTCAGTGGGGAATTGTGGGTGAGGAGAAAGCCTGTCGATAAATCTCCTTATGGGTTCTTATTTCTCTGATTTTCTCGTCGCGATCGTTTCGTAGGAAGTAACGTGTTGCCTGGCTCTACTCGGAACACACGAAATGTATTCGCAGTTGCGGGAGATGAGAAACATAGAAGTAGATGTCCTCAGTGTAGCAAAGCAGTTTAAATCACTTCATAAAGGCAAGGCCTCCGGTCCAGATTGTATACCAGTCAGATTCCTCTCACAGGATGCTGATAAATTAGCTCCATATTTAGCAGTTATATACAACCACTCGCTCACAGAAAGATCCGTACTTAAAGACTGGAAAATTGCTCAAATCACACCAATATCCAGAAACGGAAGTAGGAGTAATCCGTTGAATTACAGGCCTATATCACTAACTTCGATTTGCTGTAGGGTTTTGGAACATATACTGTATTCGAAGATATGAAGTACCTAGAAGAAAACACATAGTCAGCACGGATTCAGAAAATATCGTTCTTGTGAAACACAACTAGCTCTTTATACTCATGAAGTAATAAGTGCTATCGACAGGAGATCTCAAATTGATTCCATATTTTTAGATTTCCAGAAGGCTTTCGACACCGTCCATCACAAGCTTCTTCTAACCAAACTACAGAGTATCACCTCAGTTGTGCGACTGGATTCGTGATTTCCTGTCAGAAAGGTCACAGTTCGTAGTAATAGACGGAAAATCATCGAGTAAAACAGAAGTAATATCCGGCGTTCCCCAAGGAAGTGTTATAAGCCCTCTATTGCTCCTGATCTATAGTAACTACACAGGAGACAATCTGAGTAGCCGTCTTAGATTGTTTGCAGATGATGCTGTCATTTACCGTCTTATAAAGTCATTAGATGATCAAAACGACTTGCAAAATGATTTAGATAAGATATCTGTATGATGTGAAAAGTGGCAATTGACCCTGAATAAAGGAAAGTGTGAAGTTATTCACATAAGTACTACAAGAAATCAGCTAAATTTCGATTACGCCATAAGTCACACAAATGTGAAGGCTGTAAATTCAGCTAAATACTTAGGGATTACAATTACAAATAACATATATTGGAACGATCACATAGATAATATTGTGGGTAGAGCAAACTAAAGACTTCCATTCATTGGCAGAACACTTAATATGTGCAACAGGTCTACTAAAGAGACTGCTTACACCACGCTTGTCCGCCCTGTACTGGAGTATTTCTGCGAGGTGTGGGACCGCATCAGCTGGGACTGCCGGATGACATCGAAAAAGTACAAAGAAGGGCAGCTCGTTTTCTATTATTGCGAAATAGGGAAGATAACGTCACAGACACGATACGTGAAATGGAGTGGCAATCATTGAAACAAAGGCGTCTTTCGTTGCGACAGGATCTTCTCATGAAATTTCAATCGCCAGTTTTCTCCTCCGATTGTGAAAACATTCTGTTGCCACCCACCTACATAGAAAGAAATGATCATCACGATAAAATAAGAGAAATCAGGGCTCGCACAGAAAAATTTAAGTGCTCGTTTTTCCCGCGTGCCGTTCGAGAGTGGAACGGTGGAGAGACAGCTTGAAGGTGGTTCATTGAACCCTCTGCCAGGCACTTTATTGTGAATAGCAGAGTAATCACGTAGATGTAGATGAACCACTGTCTGCCGTATATTGGAATGACAATGGAGAATTGTGCCGGACCGGGACTCAAACACGGATTTCCCGCTTTACACGAGCGCTCGCCTTAACCGATTCGGCTATCCGTGCACGAATCACGGCCAGACCCAAACTCCGTATGCCGTCGTCCGTGTATCACAAACTGCACTCGTACATTACGTATACTCCCTTACAGGAAGGACTTCATTACTGAGAGTCGAGGGCCGGGTGTTAGCGAATAAATACGACATAGCAGCATGTCCGAAGGAACAGTGCATTGCGTTTCTTTACTCTTTTCGGAACGCACGTTCTCCGAATAGCAACAGTAAACCGCCACGCGATGCACAGAGCCTCTATTGTATCGTCAGCCAATGAAGTTAGTTGAGCGTTTCCGTAACGCTCTATTAATCCAACCTCATAAGGCCTCAAAGTGGCAACAATACACAAGAATCAATCGAAAATAGGTTTTGTAAAACACTTCCTGCATTTCACCATGCTCTTCCTCCGTAAGCTTATTAAATACAACAAAAGCTTCCGCGAACATCCTCTTGCAACTTACGACGTTATCCACTAGATCATTTACTTGTACTCCAGAAATTACCTTTATGTTTGTCGATACCGTCCCGTGAGAACAACGTCTTGAATTCTTGTGCTACAGTAGAGTTGGCGAAACTTCATCACTGACAGTTGCAGATGGCTTGAGCAGCTGCTTCGCGTGCCTGCCGCAAAGCAATCACGTGACGCGATTTTGTGTACGTCTCCATGACAACGTCTCAGTTTTGTCGCATCTGACAGACGAGACTACTGTTTTCGCTTGCAGCCGTTTGCCCTTCGCAGTTCAAAGCAGGCGGCAGTGCTACCAGCTGTCAGGGATCTTCTTTCGATTACTATACCATTTCGCCTACTATAGCATAGAGTAATCACGTGGTAAATATGAAACAGGTTCTGCCCCCGCAAAATTTTAAAAATCAGAAACCTGATTTAAGTCTTTAAGCACTATATTTCAAAAATTTTCCAGCCCTGAATAAAGGCGATATATTCAACTGATCAAATATTTATTTTTATTTTCATATTAAAATTAATCCAAATGGATTTATTGTTGGAGAGGGTCCGTCTTGAGGAAAATCACGGTTTTTATTTTTATTCCTCAGACGTATTTCTCTGAAGTTTCAGCATAATCAGCGGGGTTTTTGTTATCTTCTATAAAACAGAGAAAATACTTTTTACTACTTGTACAAATATAAATTTGATTTTTAAGACAGCATTTAAATACTTCTGTTTCGGGTTCTTAGGCCTACGTTTGTCTGATAATTTTACTGATGTTTCGCCAGCACGAGTGGCTGGCATTGTCAAAGCTTCACCTTCCATTGCTGGTGATGCACAGGAGCCGAGATCGAAGCCGCAGACAACATGTACCTGGCGTGCGCCAACTTCCGAGGGCTTCTCCGCTGTCATTTCCGATGCGGTTCTCCTCTTGCTACCTGCGACGGTCGTTCGCTGCAGCTCGGGAAGCCAGGATCCGTTTACCTTAAGGTTATCTTCTTTCTTGTTGAAGCTATTCTCGTGTTTTTGTATTTCTATAGCTTCTCTGAACAAGCGGGTGTGATAGTGCTTCTCTGCAGCCAGAACTTCCGTGTCGGCGAATTTTAATACGCGGTCGGTCTCACACAGCGCGTGCTCTGCCACGGCCGATTTCTCCACCTGCCCCAACCTGCAGTGTCTCTTATGTTCTTTGATCCTAGTGTTAACCGATCGTCCAGTTATTCCGACATAAACTTTTCCTCATGTGCACGGTATGCGGTATATTCCCGACATTGCAAGTGGGTCCCTTCTGTCCTTTGCCAATCTAAGACGTTCTTTGGTCTTCTTTGTCGGTTTGAAAATCGTCTTTAGGCCGTATTTGCAGAATATACGGCAGATTCTGTCCGTCACTCTGGGAATGTACGGCAGAAAGGCCATACCTGACTTTTTTTTTCTTTCTGATTTGTCTTCGCCGAGTGTTTGGCTCCGTTACAATGGGGGTGTAGCTTTGACAATTCCAGCCACTCGTGATGGCGCAACATCAGTAAAATCTTTAGACAAACGTCGGCCGAAGAACCCGAAACAGAAGTCAATAGGCACTTTGTCAACAAGTGGCCACGAAAGCCTTAACAATTCTGTAGTATTTAAATATCTGAAAAACTAACAAAATTTTGTTTATGTACCTTGTTACGACATGCTGGTACGAAGCAACGCAGCAATTTAAAAAAAAAATTAGGGAGTCATGCTTCTGCTTAATATTTTTATAACTATGACTTCGAATGTTCCAGAGGCATCCCTTTGTCTCTAAGAGTGACAAAATCGTAAGGTTTGCTTCGTAAACACTACTGCAAAACAAAAATAGGGGTGCGTGGTAGTAGGTCAGGAACAATGTTCCGTTCATCTGTACCGACACAGCTGTGGAACACTGGTTGTGTGTTGCCAAGATGTGGACAACATGTTGCGAACTTCTGTAGTCCAGTACCACCCGCGTACAGTGTTGCGTACAATGCTGCAGAACACGTTTCGAACTTAGTGTAAAGGCAATTTTAGTAAGCTGTACTGACGAAATTATTCGTAGACACGTTGATTGCGTACTGTTCTAAAAATGGAACTGCAATATGTTTATTTATGTAATTTTTTAAAACTTCCCATTAACTTCGTGATAAAGCCTTAACAATTAAGGACAATCCGTAGTAGTTGGCAGCCATGCTATAGGGTTGCCATATCTAGCTGGGAATTCTTCGGGACACTCTGGGATGGGGTATTGAAATAAAGTAAAAAGTTTATTTAATATAATTACTTTTTATTTAGAACCCAATCACATGAAATTTGTTACGACGTAAGTAGTTGGTGCACCAGATTTTTTTCACCTTTTTCAGCAAGTCTTTTTTCCATTTTACGCATTTATAAAATTCCATGCAAATCAGCTTGTACTTAAACTGGCACTGTAAGATTGATTCCACAGTCCCTAGGTGCAGTCGATTTTTTTCATCAATCCAGTGGGCCGTCATCAGCGAAATTACTCTTTCCACAGTGACGTTGTGCACGGAAATAAAAAATAAATGCTCGCATAATTTTAGGAATTGGTATTTGCGTTCAGGATTTTCGGTTTCCTTAAGAAAGTAAATCCACCTTTCTTCCACGGGGTGTGTGCACTTAATTCTTCCGTATCACGCGTAGTTTCTACAAAGCTCTTCAGATACATATAATCCTGAAAACAACTGCCGCCTGAAATCTTCACACCATTTTTAGTCAGGTATATAATAGTGTTTTCAGTCATCACAAAATCTGGGGTTTCAGATAGCGTCATTCAATCAAATACTTGATATTTATTCAAAGGAATAGCCCATGTCTCTAAGTAACCACATGCTATGTTACAGAAAGCTATTGTCTCTTCTTCAAATTTCGAAGTCGAATTAATTATTTCTTGGTTAGGGTTCCCATTATTTAATTTGTTCCTCTTGGTTTGTTCCTCTGAAATTATTTTAGGTGGCCTGTCTTCGCCGTCAAAAAAATTATTATGGTCTGCAAAGCTACAGAATTCTCTCACCTGCGGACGTTGACGGCAGCCATTTTGCTTTTGAATGAAGCAGAAGATTCTGATAACTGACATTAACCTATAAGCAGAACTCTTTCAGGTTCTCTGTCCTTACCTTGTGTATTGAAAAATAATTAAATATTTTCATATATCAATGTTGACAGTTAAGAGTTCAGCGGCGCTTGTTGTAGTGTTGTGGAGAATATGGGCAGGGCATCCACCTTCTACATTTTTTCCTTTTTTCCTAGTTCTTCTTTAATTTGGTGAAAAACATTGCACTGGCCACCTCGATGACGCCCCCCCCCCCCCCCCGAATTTGGTACTGGTTTTGTCTCCACAAAAAGTGATTAATTTATCTAATGGAATTTGCAGTTGTCTTAAAGTGTCTAGACAAAACTCTGCGATTGTCTCCGATGTGTCGTTATTCAATGAATTAAACTTCAGTAGCTCCTGCTGGATTCCGTCAATGTCAGTAGAGTGTTGAACAATTAAATAAATATCTTTTCAGCCTTGTGGTTCGATGCGTCCGTGCCAGTATCGTAAAGTGAAACTTCTTGCAATTGTTTTATGCATTGAGATACGGAGTCTGGTGCGAGAATATTTTTAACAATAACTGTAGCTTAGGTGCTGGCTGTAGACTGCGGCGATTACGGAGTCAGGATACATTGCAGCATTCAGTTTTACGGCACAGTCAAGAGAACTGAAAGACTGATGGTGCTTGACAATTTTATAAGCTCTTGTTAGTTCTGCAGCAGCAACGAGCAATTCTTCCTGGGTACCTTCTTTAATCATGAATGCAGAAATAGGTTTGATGTCGATGCTACCGCGAATCTGTTTGTATGATTCTTCGAAGAAATGTGATGGCTCACATCTGCCTTACCTGACTGAGATACTGAGATGAAACAGCTAAAAATCTCAAACAGTGCTTCCTGATCCGTACGTCTTCTCTGGACAAAAGACCACTCTTTTGTGTAATCATCCGAAAAGTTACACTTTCTCTTTCCATCCTTGGGCATTTTCGTAAGCTATGATAAGTTTATTAGACGGTAAACAGTCGACATTAACGCTTTAGTCTTCGAAGTACACGTCAGTATACACTTCACGTCCTGTATACCCGCAGTAAAGACTTCAAACATTATTAACTTGCGCTCGTTGTTCGTATTACGTTTAGAAAGAACCGTCTTATCAGATCGCTATTGAAATGGGAACTGCCCGATTCCTCCGCTTGGCTTGCTTAAATAATCCCAGCCCCGTGCTACTAGAGGAGTCTGGTATTTTCACGAATGTTGGCCCTAGATCTACAAGGAGCTTGCGTCGTCGTCGATACAGGATACAAAGCCCGCATCTCGTGGTCGTGCGGTAGCGTTCTCGCTTCCCACGCCTGGGTTCCCGGGTTCGATTCCCGGCGGGGTCAGGGATTTTCTCTGCCTCGTGATGGCTGGGTGTTGTGTGCTGTTCTTAGGTTAGTTAGGTTTAAGTAGTTCTAAGTTGTAGGGGTCTGATGACCATAGATGTTAAGTCCCATAGTGCTCAGAGCCATTTGAACCATTTTTTTGAACAGGATACAAAACATGCAACACCATCTGTGAGACGCCCTTGTCAACATAGACTTGACACAAGTACAACTAATTGAGGCTGCATTTACATGGTACGCTAACAATGACGTTGCTACTGTACCAGAGTCTAGTTCGTAACAGTATTTTGCAAAAACGGAACAAAAGTGGGTCTTATCGCGATGTCGGAACAAGAAGGTCCATAAAGACGATGATCCTGATACATCGTGACGGATGGCAACCCTAGTCCTAAATTCAGTCACAAATCTGGTTAGAAACTCGGTAAGTTCTTATTTTGTTCACTATACGACGCTGGGAAGCAGTACCCAATTCCTGGAACTCAAGCAACGCAGCATCAAGCTGGACACCCTTGTTTGCGGCACTCTAGATCTCAAGGACGTACAGGGCAGGGTGAATTTCGCAAGACCTCTTGTGAACAGAATTCATATTGATGTTTACAGATGAGGCTACCTTTCTCCAAAAAAGTAATACTGCGTGAGCATAAAACACGTTCCGTAATTCCACAGAAGAATGATGTCGGCGGCATAGGCACATAATGATGTGCATCAGATCGCCGATCCTTCCTGAAAACGGAAATCATCCGCACGTCTTCCCAGTCGCTTGTACTACTCGTTTCTTCCCCATCACAACTCCCGCGTGCAGTCGATGCTACGACGTCTTTCTTGTTTCTTATTTGTTTGTCTAAAACCAAAAAACTAAAACTCCGTGCGAACAGGCCTTGGAAGGCCCAACGGTACCGACCGGCCGCCGTATCATCCTCAGCCCACGGGCGTCACTGGATGCGGATATAGAAGGGTATGTGGTCAGCACACCGCTCTCCCGGCCGTATGTCAGTTTAGGAGACCGGAGCCGCTACTTCTCAATCAAGCAGCTCCTCAGTTTGTATCACAAGGGCCGAGTGAACCCCGCTTGCTGGTCACCCATCCAAGTGCTAGCCCAGCCCGACAGCGCTTAAGTTGGGTGATCTGACGGGAACCGGTGTTACCACTGCGGCAAGGCGGTTGGCATTTGTTTGTCTGGGTAAAAGAATTACAAAATTCTGCAAGTGTTTACCTAGGTCTGACCTGTGGGGACCAGACTATGTGCGGCGTACAAGAAGGTGTGAAAGATAATAGCGGTGCAACGGTAGGCTGCACAGGAGATACGGGTTGAGATTGTGATAAATCGGCATCCTGTACCTGCCCGACCATACTGGATTCCCTAAATCAGCTCAAGTGAACGGCGTGGTCTTTCCTTCAAAAAGGCCGCCGTTGATTTCCTTCTCCACCGCAGTCCGTTTTGGGCAACTACTCTGTCTCTAACTACCTCGAAGGGACGTGGAAAAAAATCCTGCGGTAGACGCAGCGCTTTCAAGCGACTAGAAATGTGCCCCACATCCCACTCAAATCTTAACGTGGAACACTTTATTATTCTTTCCGGCTGCAATTGCAGTTTTGTTAATTTAGAAAGATAAGACATGTAAGTTCATATACTATATAAACGAAGAAATTGCAAAATTTTTAACTTTCAATTAAAATGTGTTATTTTTACTTTGGATTAGATCATATAAATGTTCGACTTGGCACTCCTAACTTCATTCTAGACTATCTATGCTCACAACGAAACTGCAAACAAGTCTGATACCGTTTGCAATCCATCGCATTACTCTTCGTTGTGTTTGAATTGCATCGTTATGACAGGGAGCTCAATTATGTGAAGAAAATCAATCGGTCAGTTACAATAATCTCGCTCACTTCTTCCTTTTCCACCTTCTTCTTTTCCCGTTTTAAGGTCCACTTTTGAACACTAGCGAAGGTAGTTCATTGATAACGATATCCCATTGCTCTTTTATCTAATCAAAACACTAGCTTGTGTGTGCGTGTGTGTGTATGTGTATGTGCACGTTTACGTTGATTAATAAATTCTTTTTGTTTGCCCCCTGTGATTCTCACTGCAACTGATGTCGAAGACCTCATGCTTGTTACTGCTGCACTTCTTTCTGTGTCGCCCCTCGACGACGAGTTCATTAGGGGCGATGGCCTCGTGTCGTTGGACAATATGTTGATTGTAGTCCCTGATGTTTTAAATTAATTTCTGTCTCTTGCAAGGGTTTTTGCATTAGCTGCCATTTCCCGGTTTTCTATTTACATCTGCATTAATGTTCTGAAGGTAATTTTTATGGTTTCATCTTCTGACTGTTGTCTAGAGCCATCATTCGAGTTTAAATGAACATAAGATTCCAGCATGACGAAAATCACTGAAATCTGTCCCAGTTACATACATTCTTTTCGAAGGAGCGCAAGACTAGACTTGCGTAAGGAAGGACGACAATTCGAATCCCCGTCCTGCCATCTACATTTCCGTACATTCCTTAGTTTAAGGCAAATTCCTTCGAAATACGAGATGGTAGATTCCTTTCTGTATTTTTCCCCTATCTGAACTTGTGGCCGATCTCTAATGACCTCGTCGTCAACCGGACGTTAAACCTGTATCTTCCTTAATTCCCTATATCAATTACATGCGTACCCTGTAACATGCTGTGCAACGAAAATTGTCTTCTGTCGCCGCGTGAAATCGGACTCGCTGGGAGATCTGGAGCGTGAACTGGTATCTCCCGTTTCTTCCACAATCTCGCGTTCCTTCCTCCGCAGCCACACGCCGTAAGAGACACCTCCCAGGGCCCAACGCCAGCCGCAAGCGTTCTACATCAGCTGCATGTGTACTGTAACAAGGCGCATTCTCTCCGCTACAGTGCACCTTTCCCTTGCCGTTCCAAAGCATCACGTTCTGGTACAGTGGAAGTTACATCTATGTAAAGCTGACACACCCAGAGAACAAAGGAACAAAGAGCAAAATAGAAGTAGAACTTTTGTTCAAGTTATCTTGTGGGTAGAAAGGAATGCCGGGTGATTAAAAAAGAGCCGGCCGAGGTGGCCGAGCGGTTCTAAGCGCTACAGTCTGGAACCGCGCGACCGCTACGGTCGCAGGTTCGAATCCTGTCTCGGGCATGGATGTTTGTGATGTCCTTAGGTTAGTTAGGTTTAGGTAGTTCTAAGTTCTAGTGGACTGATGACCTCAGAAGTTAAGTCCCATAGTTCTCAGAGCCATTTGAACCATTTTGACTAAAAAAGAAATAACACATTTCAGTGGTTTATTATAAGCGAACTATAAAAGATAGAAACACTTAGCGCACACCACTGGGTAGAGGTAGGTTCATACTTTTGACACAGCTGCGCTGTTGCTTGTTGGTAGCAACATGGCGACGATACCACGAGAGAAATCATTTTGTGTGTTAGAATTTGCGCAAAGTTAATCCCTTGTTCAAGTGCAACGTGCATTCTGCCTTCGATACAGGAAGAGGCCGCCTCTGCACAAGCAGATTTATAACTGGCATACAAAATTCACGGAAGGTGGTTGCATATGAAAAAGGAAGAGCACAGGTCGCCCACGCTCTTCTGATGAAAACGTCGAACGTATCCGAGATGCGTTCGCACGGAACCTTCGAAAGTCCACAAGATGGGGAGACCAGGATGTTCAAATTCCTCAAACAACAGTGTGGCGGGTTCTGAAACAACGCCTGCATATGAAGCCTTAAAAGATGCAGCTATTGCAGCAATTACGACCCAGCGAACATAACAGAACGTATGAATTTTGCATTTCAGTTTTCCAGGATTTGACAGAGGGCACTTTTCCCGAACGACACATCTCGGACGAATCTACGTTTCATGTATCGCGCAAAGTGAACCACCGTAATGTAAGAATTTGTGGGTCACAAAATCCTTGCGTCATCGTCGAACATGAAAGAGACTCGCCGAAACAATGTGTTTTGTGTCGTTTCTGTCCACAATGTTCATGGACCTTTCTTTCTTAAGGGGGAAACTGTGACAGGAATGTCATACCAGAATGAGATTTTCACTCTGCAGCTGAGTGTGCGCTGGAGAACTTCTGTAAAGTTTGGAAGGTAGGAGACGAGATACTGGCAGAAGTACAGCTGTGATGAGGGGGCGTGAGTCGTACTTGCGTAGCTCATTTGGTAGAGCACTTGCCCGCGAAAGGCAAAGGTCCAGAGTTCGAGTCTCGGTCGGCACACAGTTTTAATCTGCCAGAAAGTTTTAGGAATGTCATACCTTGGACATGCTACAGAACTGGTTGTTTCCTCAACTTCACCAAGATTCTAATGATTTAATTTTTTAAGCATGACGGAGCCCCGCCTTAGTTTCACTTTGAGGTGCGGTGTTACCTTAACAACACCAACTCAAACCGCGGACTGGAAGAGGTGAAGAACAAAATCTTGTTCATCGCTTTTGCCCTCCTAGGTCATGAGGCCTTACATTTCGCGATTTTTTTTTCTATGGGTGTACATAATGAACATAGTCTTTGCCCCACCTATGGCGGCTACTCTTCAAGAGCTGGAAATCGAATTGTTGAAGCTGTCAATTCTTGTGTGGAGTGAAATGGACTACAGTTTCAATGTTTCTCGAGCAACGCATGGTGCACATGTTGAGTGTGTGATATAGTGTATGTGCGAACATAAAACTTTGACTCTTTGTCGCCGCAGTGTGTTACTATCTTTCACAATTTGTCTGCAATAAACAACTGAAATCTGTTCTTTCTTTTTGGATCACGCTATATGTTGAAAGTACTCCTCTGGTGAAGCTAAATGTTTTCTTTCAAAAAAAACCCCATCTGTGTCTAAACTGATTGCTCGTATTCCTTTGGTGCAGTTTAAAGGAGAATTTTGGGCACGATGCGTATTTTCTGTACGCCAACAGCGGATTAGTAAAGGATGACGCAGAAGGAATCTTCGGGTATGTAAGCCACAGGAATACCGCAAATAGGCCAGACGTGGGAAGCGAACCATCTACCTACTTTGCAAGCCAGCAACCTCACAAGGAACCACAAGAAGCAGAGGAAACTACGAGATTCGTGGCAGTCAACACCTCAGTCTGTTCCACAATTCCTATTACAGGTCTCTGGGGACTGCAGAGGGAACTCAGTGGAAGTCCGCGCAGGATACGGTGGCCGATGCGCAGTCAGCAGTTTTCTTCCAAAATTCTGAGCGAATTCTTTCGTTTGTTCGGAAGGAGAGGCCGACAGTGGACGGCCAACTTTCGGCCAGTCGGTGATGACAGAATCGAGGCGCACGCCCTGCAATCTTTCTCAAACGATGTTACAGAAACTATCCTACACAGGGACAAATGATCCATAATGAAGAAAGATTTAGGAGTTCATTTTTCCTACTCGCTATAAAAGAATGGAATGGTAAAGAAACAGTCTGAAGGCAGTTCGAGGAATCCTCTGCCACGCACCTAAGTGTGGATTGCAGAGTAGTCATATAGATGTAGATGTAGTAAAGAAGCAATGTTCACGACATGTCAATAAATGTAAACATCTGGAGACGGATTGCTTGGTATATTGAAAGTCCGCCTGAAAAAATAAACACCTACGTATAAAAGCAACTGGTTGCAACTAATTCATTATAAATTACCTTCAATTTCACCAGCTGTAACGTTGTAATGCGTCGACAACGGGCAAGAATTATTTATTAATACCATTAAGAGAAAGGATAGAAAAGAAAAATACGACAACGAGATATGCAGCTTCGCTCGAGCACTCGAGAAGGAATTGGCAGCAACTTAGCGATTGTTGGCTGCAACCAACTAATTCGATTGTTTGGAATTTCGTGTGTTAATATCCAAAAACACTATTAGTAGGAAGTTTTCGTTGGTATTGAGCCATAGTCACGCAATATGTTTTGAAAGAGTATTAGTATAATTACTTTCTGTACCATCTAGATTTCTGCTTTTATGCCATTATCAGAGTATTCCAGTGAACATTTTCGAAAGCTTTCTCTAAGTCTACAAATGCTAGAAACGTAGGTTTGCCTTTTCTTAATCTAGCTTCTAAGATAAGTCGTAGGGTCAGTATTGCCTCAGGTGTTACAATACGAGGTGCATTCAAGTTCTAATGCCTCCGATTTTTTTTCTCCGGACTGGAAAGAGATAGAAACATGCGCATTGTTTTAAAATGAGGCCGCGTTCATTGTCAATACGTCCCAGAGATGGCAGCACCGTACGGCAGTTGGAATTTTACCGCCAGTGGCGAGAATGAGAACTGTTTTAAATACTTAAAATGGCGACGTTTTCCTTACTTGAACAGCGTGCAATCATTCGTTTTCTGAATTTGCGTGGTGTGAAACCAATTGAAATTCATCGACAGTTGAAGGAGACATGTGGTGATGGAGTTATGGATATGTCGAAAGTGCGTTTGTTGGTTGCGACAGTTTAATGAAGGCATAACATCGTGTGACAACAAACCGAAACAACCTCGGGCTTGCACAAGCCGGTCTGACGACATGATCGACAAAGTGGAGAGAATTATTTTGGGGGATCGCCGAATGACTGTTGAACAGATCGCCTCCAGAGTTGGCATGTCTGTGGGTTCTGTGCACACAATCCTGCATCACGATCTGAAAATGCGAAAAGTGTCATCCAGGTGGGTGCCACGAATGCTGACGAACGACCACATGGCTGCCCGTGTGGCATGTTGCCAAGCAATGTTGACGCACAACGACAGCAAGAATGGGACTTCCTTTTTGTCGGTTGTGACAGCTCAATGGACGCACAAAGATTCACCGCACCAAAAAAACTTTGGGTAACCACCAGTGCTGAAAAAATGATGGTGTCCATGTTCTGGGACAGCGAGGGCGTAATCCTTACTCATTGCGTTCCAAAGGGCACTACAGTAACAGGTGCATCCTACGAAAATGTTTTGAAGACCAAATTCCTTCCTGCACTGCAACAAAAACGTCCGGGAAGGGCTGCGCATGTGCTGTTTCACCAAGACAACGCACCCGCACATCGGGCTAATGTTACGCAACAGTTTCTTCGTGATAACAACTTTGAAGTGATTCCTCATGCTCCCTAATCACCTGACCTGGCTCCTAGTGACTTTTAGCTTTTTCCAACAATGAAAGACACTCTCCGTGGCCGCACATTCACCAGCCGTGTTGCTATTGCCTCAGCGATTTTCCAGTGGTCAAAACAGACTCCTAAAGAAGCCTTCGCCGCTGCCATGGAATCATGGCGTCAGCGTTGTGAAAAATGTGTACGTCTGCAGGGCGATTACGTCGAGAAGTAAGGCCAGTTTCATCGATTTCGGGTGGGTAGTTAATTAGAAAAAAAATCGGAGGCCTTAGAACTTGAATGCACCTCGTATTTCTACGGAATCCAAACTGATCTTCCCCGAAGTCGGCTTCTACCAGATTTTCCATTCGTCTGTAAAGAATTCGCATTACTATTTTGCAGCCGTGACTTATTAAACTCATAGTTCGGTAATTTTCACATGTGTTAACACCTGCTTTCTTTGGGATTAGAATTATTAGATTCTTCTTTAAGTCTGAGGGTATTTCGCCTGTCTCATACATCTTGCTCACCAGATGGTAAAGTTTTGTCGGGACTGGCTCTCCCCAGGCTGTCAGTAGTTCTAATGGAATGTTGTCTACTCCCACGGCCTTGTTTCGACTTACATCTTTCAGTTCCCTGTCAAACTCTTCACGCAGTATCATATCTCCCATTTCATCTTCATCTACATCCTCTTCCATTTCCATAATATTGTCCTCAGGTACATCGCCCTTGTATAGACCCTCTATATACTCCTTCCACCTTTGTGCTTTCCCTTCTTTGCTTTTTTATGGAGTGTAGCAATGTATGGAAGTGAAACATGGACGATAAATAGTTTGGACAAGAAGAGAATAGAAGCTTTCGAAATGTGGTGCTACAGAAGATTGCTTTAGATTAGATGGGTAGATCACATAACTAATGAGGAGGTATTAAACAGATTTGGGGAGAAGAGAAGTGTGTGGCACAACTTGACTAGAAGAGATCGGTTGGTAGGACATGTTCTGAGGCATCAAAGGATCGCTAATTTAGTATTGGAGGGCAGTGTGGAGGGTCAAAATCGTAGAGGGAGGCCAAGAGATGAATACACTAAGCAGATTCAGAAGGATGTCGGCTACAATACGTACTGGGAGATGAAGCAGATTGGACAGGACAGAGTAGCATGGAGAGATGCATCAAACCAGTCTCTGGACAGAAGACCACAACAACAACAACATGCCATTATCACGTACAATGCTAAAAGTTGTTAGATCATTATTATGTCATATCTGTAACGGCAGTCGTGCTTTGGACTGCCGTAACAGATATGACATAATAATGATCTAACAACTTTTAGCATTGTACGTGATAGTGGCTTAAGAGCTGAAACTTAGATAATACAGAAAATAAATATAGTAATACACAGTGAAACGGCGGTTTACTCTTTCAAAGAAAAACTATTTTTTAAACATTCGTGCAAAAATACTTTTGATGACTGATCACACAGGCTTATGTCGTTTGTGGGTCACTTAATGAATAAAATGCGAGTACCTCTGTCTCTCTCGCAAACACCCATACACACGAACATCTTCCGCGGGCCAGGCTGAAACCGAACGCGGACCAGCACCGGCCCGCGGGCCGCCAGTTGCCCACGCGTGAGCTACACAGTCGTGACAGTGTGGCGTTAATGTCTACCGCTGGTTACGGTATAGATCTTTTAGAACGGACGCTAGCACTGTTACACGTTGTTGCCGTTACAGCAACATGTGAGACCACCGTGATGGGCGCAGCAGTCCGCAGGCGCCTGATATCAACAAACGCCGCATAAAAAATGAAGCGCAAGCAAGCACCGAGAAAATAAACACGCCGACATTCCATTCGGCTTACGCATCATTGCGCCGGAACTGCGTGTAGATACCAGATGCGTCGCTCCGGCCGGCAACCGCCTGGGTTCCGCCAGCTGTGCTCCCCCCGCCTCCAGGGGGCCACGAGGCACGCTACGGGATCACAGCGATTGCCTCAAAGTGAGAGCGCGCTTCTCCCCTGGCGTATACGAGGTTCACAGGTGTGAATACGAAATCAGGCTCCATATTTCATTTGTTCCTTTGCCACAGTTTCACTGTCTAAAGAAAGCTGCACAAATATTCGTTCATATCTCGATCAGATTCCAAAGAGGTGCAAAGAATGCCAACTTGCTTTGGATGTTCAGAAACGTAAAATTCTGCCCTGTACAATACACAAAAATCTGATAAGTGATTAAAGTATCAATGAATCACAACTGAAATTAGTCAAGTCATACATATACATCCGTGTGACAATTTTTAGGACATGAAACGGAATAACCACACCGGCTTTAACCGCAGGTAAAACTGGTGGGAGTCTTAGGTTCATTGGTAAGTTACTGGGGAAATGCAATCTACAAAGGAAATTACTTATATGTGGTATAGTCACATTAATGTGATCGCCGTCTGTGTCCGACGTCAAAGTGCAGATGGCAGGTAGAAGCACTAACAGTGGAGGGTATATAAAGCGTGTTTGGAGGACGCGGAAAACAGTGCAGTCTTTGAAACTTCCTGATAGATTAAAACTGTGTGCCAGACCGAGACTTGAACTCAGGACCTCTGCCTTCCGCGGACAAGTGCTCTACCATCTGAGCTACCCAAGCACGACTCACAACCAATCCTCACAGCTTCAATTCTGCCAGTACCTCGTCTCCTACCTTCCAAACTTCACAGAAGCTCTTCTGCGTACCTTGCAGAAATAGCACTCTGCAATATCCTTTCTTCCAGGAGTGCTAGTTCTGCAAGGTTCGAAGAAGAGCTTCTGTGAAGTTTGGAAGGTAGGAGACGAGGTACTGGCAGAAGTAAAGCTGTGAGGACGGGTTGTGAGTTGTGCTTGGGTAGCTTAGATCGTAGAGCACTTGCCCGCGAATGCCAAAAGTCCCGAGTTCGAGTCTCGGTCGGGGCACACAGCTTTAATCTGTCAGGAAGTTTCATATCAGCGCACACTCCGCTGCAGAGTGAAAATCTCATTCTGGAGTGCAGTCTTTGTCGTGAAAGCGGAAACGGAGCGATTTATCTGACCTCCAAGAGGCCAAACCTTTGGCTTTTGGGCTAAGGGTGGAAGTATTACTGAAACGGCTAAGTTTGCAAGCTGTTTGCATGCCGCCGTGGTTAGAGTACATCGTACAAGGCAAAGTGGCGCTATCCGAAACCGGTGCCAAGTCAACTGTAATGCAGCACGGGGCACAGAAGACAGGGCTGAACGACGGCTGCAGAGATGTTCACTAGCGAACAGCGCAACTGACCGTCCAGATGAACCAAGGGGCTAGCAACAGTGTCTCCTCAACGACCGTTCTGCGAAGATATGGGATTCCGCAGCAGGCGCCTGGTTCGTACACCGCTTCTGACTGCGGTTCATCGGTGACGAAGGCTGGAATTTGCACGCCAATACTGCAACTGGACGTCCACTGAGAAGCGACAGGTGGTCTGTTAGATGAATCACGTTTCATGCTCCATCGGACGGATGACTGCTGTCGTGTACGGCATGGAACGTTTGAAATCAAATACCCTGCAACAATCGTCGAAAGGGTCCAGGCTGGAGGAGGGCACGTTATGGTCTGGGCGACGTTTTCGTGATGTCGTCATTCTGGAAGGCACAATGAATCAACATAAGTATGCATCTATTATTAGGGACCATCCACACCTTCATGTACACTCATGCTCATAAATTAAGGATAACTGCAGGATGTGGTGGCACACAACGTGGCACTACACGAAAGTGGCGCTGCTAATAGCATAGGCACATAGGGAACACGCACGACATAGTTCTGTAAGTCCACGGTATTGGTGACAAGTTGAGAAAACCGTCCCGAAACACATGTGCTTCAAAACGCCACTGTTTCCTGCGCATGTACCCCGACATCAATATGGGATATGGTCACCATGCACACGTACACAGGCCGCACAACGGGTTGGCATAATCTGGATCCAGTGGTCGAGCAGCTACTGGGGTATAGCCTCCCATTCTTGTACCAGTGGCTGTCGGAGCTCCTGAAGTGTCGTAGGGGTTTGAAGACGTGCAGCGATACGTCGACCGAGAGCATCGAAGACGTGCTCGATGGGGTTTAGGTCAGCAGAACAGGCAGGCCACTCCATTCGTCTGATATCTTCTGTTTCAAGGTACTCGTCCATGATGGCAGCTCCGTGGGGCCGTGCGTTATCATCCATCAGGAGGAAGGTGTGACGCACTGCACCGCTGAAAATGTGGAAATACTGGTGCAAAATGACGTCCCGATACACCTGACCTGTTACAGTTCCTCTGTCAAAGACATGCAGGGGTGGACGTGCACCAATCATAATCCCACCCCACACCATCAGATCCCTTTCAAGGACATTAAGGGTTGGTATCCGGTTCCTGGTTCACGCCGGATGAAAACCCGGCGAGAATCACTGTTCAGACTATACCTGGACTCGTCCGTGAACGTAACCTGGGACCACTGTTCCAATGACCATGTACTGTGTTTTTGACATCAGGATTTACGGGCTCTCCTGTGCCCAGAGATCAATGGAATGCACCTTGCAGGTCTCCGGGTGAATAAACCACGTCTGTTCAGTCGACTGTAGACTGTGTGTCTGGAGACAACTGTTCCAGTGGTTGCAGTAAGGTCCCGAGCAATGCTACCTGCTGTACTCCGTGGCCGTCTGCGGGCACTGATGGTGAGATATCGGTCTTCTTGTGCTGTTGTACTCTGTGGACGTTCCGTATTGTAGCGCCTGGATACATTTCCTGTCTGCTGGAATCGTTGCCATAATCTTGAGATCACACTTTTTGGTACACGGAGGGCCCGTGCTACGACCTTCTGTGTTTGACCAGCCTCCAGTCGCCCTAGTATTCTACTCCTCATAACGTCATCAATATGTGTTCTCTGAGCCATTTTAAACACACAGACACCATTAGCAAGTCTGAAAACGTCTATACACTTACTCGCTGCACCGTACTCTGACATGCACCAACACACCTCTGTGTATGTGGACTGCTGCCAGCGCCACCGTGCGACGACCGCAGGTCAAATGCACCGCATGATCATACCCCGAGGTGATTTAAACCCGCAAACCGCCCGCCAGAGTGTTGTTTCACCATGTATCAGCATTATCCTTAATTTATGAGCATGAGTGTAGATTGTTTTTCCTCTGCACGATGGCATCTACGAGCAGGACAATGGATCGTGCCACACAGCTCACAGTGTACGTGCGATGAGCACCAGGATGCGTTTACCATACTCCAATGGCCACCAAACTCCTCGGATTTAAACTCACTGGAGAATCGGTGGAACCACATCCGTCGGGGTGTACGCGCCATGGATTCTCAACCGAGAAACCCAGCGCAGATGGCCACGGCATTGGAGTCGGCGTGGCTCCTCATCCCTGTCGATACCTTCCAGAACCTCACTCAGTCTCTTCCTGCACGGCTCACAGAGAATCGAGCTGCAAAAGGTAGATGTTCAGGCTTCTGACAGGTGACCACATTAATGTGATGGACTGTGCATAGCACACGTGCGACCGATCCTAGAATGTTGCGCTAACGTGACATATTGAACGCATATAAAGAAGGATAGAACGACTAGTTATAGGTTTGTTACACCCATGGGAGGGCGCCACGGAGATGGTGAAAAACCTGGAAGGGCTCACTCTTGAGGCCAGACGCGTCAGCTGCCTTGCAAAAGCCTACTTACGTACTTGAAGAACCAGTATGAAGTGACTAGGGACATGTTGAACCCCTCTACGTAGTGCCCCCATGAGAACAGCGAAGACCAAAGCACACCAATGCAGTGTGCACAGAGATGTTAAACAATCATTCTTCCCCCGCTCAATCCGTGACTGCCAGGAGAAGAAGAAGAAAAAAAAAAAAAACAACAACAACAACACTTACGTTATGTAGAGAAATACTCTCTGCCAGGCAGCTGAGAGAGATTTGCAGAATTTAGATCTAGGTGTAGCTGTCATCGTGATTTCCTCAGTGTTTTTAATGAGTGAGGGCTGAAATCAGTTGTTTCTTATGAAATTTTGAGACATTGAGGCCGTGAATAATCTATTAAAAATTTGAAATTCCTTTCAGTCATCAAGGTAATATACTACTCCTACCACTCTGCAGGGCCGGCCGAAGTGGCAGTGCGGTTAAAGGCGCTGCAGTCTGGAACCGCAGGACCGCTACGGTCGCAGGTTCGAATCCTGCCTCGGGCATGGACGTTTGTGATGTCCTTAGGTTAGTTAGGTTTAACTAGTTCTAAGTTCTAGGGGACTAATGACCTCAGCAGTTGAGTCCCATAGTGCTCAGAGCCATTTTGAACCAACCACTCTGCAACAGTTTTGTTGACTGCCACATTTGTTTGCCGTGGGACGAATATTGCAAATGGAGCTTCCCTAAGGCGCTAGTGTTTATACATTGAGACCCATTTCAAGATATGAATTTTACAAATACGCAGAATAGTGAGAGTTAGGTGGAAGGATTTATTTTTGACAGCGTTGTCGAGTTACAGACAACTCGTTTTTTGTTTAAGTCGGCGACCGCCCCAACCAGGCTACTTTCAGATCCCCTTGAAAATGGCCTGCGTGTGAAGGCCGAAACCAGACGTGGACTTACATAAAGGACATAAAACCAAATGGCGTGACCTTTCAATAAGTGACCTGTAGTCGTCACTTAACGAGTTTATGAAACATTATTTGCACGCCGTTTCTCTCTCCCTTTAAAATGGCACTAGACTCGGTTTCCTGGGTATCCACATGTCGAACAGCCTTTCGACATGAATTTAGCAAAATATGCTAACCAGAGGCTAGGAGAATTCATTTCAGCATAATTAATGTGGACGTACAACTAACTTGCCGATTTAATTTCATATTCACTGACGGAGATAAAAACGCAATATCAAAAAATAATTGTTGTAGAGCAATGAAATTCCGGGGACACATTTGTCTAGGTAACACATTCAAGTGATTAGCATTGCAGGATCACAGGTTAATGCAAGCGCGAGGTAAGCCATTGCAAATGTTAAACGCTGGTACATTAAAAACCTGTGTAACGGCCAGAATGTTGAATGCAAGCATGCAAACATGCATGTATTGTGTTGTACAGGTGCGGATGTGAGTTTGTGGGCTGGAGTTCCATGCCTGTTGCACTTGGTCGGACAATGTAGGGATCGTTAATGCTGTTTGTCAGTGACGCTGGAGTTGTCGTCCGAAGATGTCCCATTTGTGCCCCATTGGAGACAGATCTGGTGATCGAGCAGGCCAAGGCAACATGTCGACACGCTGTACAGCATGTTGGGTTACAATAGCGGTTTCTGCGCCAGCGTTATCCTGTTGGAAAACATCCCATGAATGCTGTTCAGGAATGGCAGCATAACAGGTCGAATCACCAGGCTGAAGTACAAATCTGAAGCAGAAGTGCGCGGGTAACCAATAGAGTGCTCTTGCTGTCATACCAAATCACATCCCAGACCATAACTCCAGACCGACTTCCACCCTGCTTTCCAATGTGCTCTCGCTTGACACCACTGAAATAGCAAATGGCGGTGGTTTGGTGTCGGTGTAATGCGTGCTACAGAGCGTCCGGCTCGGAACTGTGCTGAAGTAGCAGTTCGTTCTGTCACTGTGGTGCCAACTACTGCTTAAATTGCTGCTGCAGATGCAGTACGATGCGCCACAGACATACGCAAAACCCGATGATCTTCCCTTTCGGTAGTGCCACGTTGTCGCCCGGGGCCCCTTTCTCTTGCGACCGTACTTTCCCGTGAACACCGGTGCCAGCAATCACGTAGAGTGGCTACATTCCTGCCAAGTCTTTCTGCAATATCGCAGAAGGAACAATCAGCTTCTCGTTAACACTATCGCACGACCTCGTTCAAACTCAGTGAGCTGTTAATAATGGCGTCTTTGTCGCCTTTGAGGCATTCTTGGTTAACATCAGATGAGTACGCTCAGTCTCAAAGATAACTAACACTCACGAGCGTTACAGTGCCTATTTATAGCAAACTTGATACGCATGCTCATAGTGACGCTGCTAGCGCCATTGTTAAGCGACTGGCGCGAAATTTGAATAAGCGTCATCTTTCAGATATACACTCCTGGAAATGGAAAAAAAAAAACACATTGACACCGGTGTGTCAGACCCACCATACTTGCTCCGGACACTGCGAGAGGGCTGTACAAGCAATGATCACACGCACGGCACAGCGGACACACCAGGAACCGCGGTGTTGGCCGTCGAATGGCGCTAGCTGCGCAGCATTTGTGCACCGCCGCCGTCAGTGTCAGCCAGTTTGCCGTGGCATACGGAGCTCCATCGCAGTCTTTAACACTGGTAGCATGCCGCGACAGCGTGGACGTGAACCGTATGTGCAGTTGACGGACTTTGAGCGAGGGCGTATAGTGGGCATGCGGGAGGCCGGGTGGACGTACCGCCGAATTGCTCAACACGTGGGGCGTGAGGTCTCCACAGTACATCGATGTTGTCGCCAGTGGTCAGCGGAAGGTGCACGTGCCCGTCGACCTGGGACCGGACCGCAGCGACGCACGGATGCACGCCAAGACCGTAGGATCCTACGCAGTGCCGTAGGGGACCGCACCGCCACTTCCCAGCAAATTAGGGACACTGTTGCTCCTGGGGTATCGGCGAGGACCATTCGCAACCGTCTCCATGAAGCTGGGCTACGGTCCCGCACACCTTTAGGCCGTCTTCCGCTCACGCCCCAACATCGTGCAGCCCGCCTGCAGTGGTGTCGCGACAGGCGTGAATGGAGGGACGAATGGAGACGTGTCGTCTTCAGCGATGAGAGTCGCTTCTGCCTTGGTGCCAATGATGGTCGTATGCGTGTTTGGCGCCGTGCAGGTGAGCGCCACAATCAGGACTGCATACGACCGAGGCACACAGGGCCAACACCCGGCATCATGGTGTGGGGAGCGATCTCCTACACTGGCCGTACACCACTGGTGATCGTCGAGGGGACACTGAATAGTGCACGGTACATCCAAACCGTCATCGAACCCATCGTTCTACCATTCCTAGACCGGCAAGGGAACTTGCTGTTCCAACAGGACAATGCACGTCGCATGTATCCCGTGCCACCCAACGTGCTCTAGAAGGTGTAAGTCAACTACCCTGGCCAGCAAGATCTCCGGATCTGTCCCCTATTGAGCATGTTTGGGACTGGATGAAGCGTCGTCTCACGCGGTCTGCACGTCCAGCACGAACGCTGGTCCAACTGAGGCGCCAGGTGGAAATGGCATGGCAAGCCGTTCCACAGGACTACATCCAGCATCTCTACGATCGTCTCCATGGGAGAATAGCAGCTTGCATTGCTGCGAAAGGTGGATATACGCTGTACTAGTGCCGACATTGTGCATGCTCTGTTGCCTGTGTCTATGTGGCTGTGGTTCTGTCAGTGTGATCATGTGATGTATCTGACCCCAGGAATGTGTCAATAAAGTTTCCCCTTCCTGGGACAATGAATTCATGGTGTTCTTATTTCAATTTCCAGGAGTGTAGAAACACGCCTACCAACCTTCGTTTACATGGGACAACTCCTTCCTTGTGTTGTGTTCTTTTTTTCAGTCAGTGTATATGCTGACGAAGCCATTCGAGAATAGAAAAGAAAATTTACTCTTTGAGTTTGACAGTGATATAAATGTCTCAAAAATGAGATCGACAGGAAGTGCAAAATAGCTAAGCAGGGATGGCTAGAGAACAAATGCAAGGATGTAGAGGCATATCTCACTAGGGGAAGATACATACTGCCTACAGGAAAATTAAAGAGACTTTTGGAGAAAAGAGAACCACTTGTATGAATATCAAGAGCACAGACGGAAACACACTTCTAAGCAAAGAAGAGAAAACAGAAAGGTTTACGGAGTATATAGAGGGTCTGTACAAGGGTGATGTACTTGAGGACAATATTATGGAAATGGAAGAGGATGTAGATGAAAATGAAATGAGAGATATGATGCTGCGTGAAGAGTTTGACAGAGCACTGAAAGACCTAAGTCGAAACAAGGCCACGGGAGTAGAGAACATTCCATTAGAACTACTGATGGCCTTGGGAGAGCCAGTCCTGACAAAACTCTACCATCTGGTGAGCAAGATGTATGAGACAGGTGAAATACCCTCAGAATTCAAGAAAAATATAATAATTCCAATCCCAAAGAAAGCAGGTGTTGACAGATGTGAAAATTATCGAACTATCAGATTAATAAATCACGGCTGCAAAATATTAACATGAATTCTTTACAGGCGAATGGAAAAACTGGTAGAAGCCGACCTCGGGGATTATCAGTTTGGATTCCGTAGAAATGTTGGAACACGTGAGGCAATACTGACCCTACGACTTATCTTAGAAAATAGATGAAGGAAAGGCAAACCTACATTTCTTGCATTCGTAGACTTAGAGAAAACTTTCGACAATGTTGACTGGAATACTCTATTTCAAAGTCTGAAGGTGGCAGGGGTAAAAGAGAGGAAGCGAAAGGCTATTTACAATTTGGACAGAAACCAGATGGCAGTTATAAGAGTCGAGGGGCATGAAAGGGAAGCAGTGGTTGGGAAGGGAGTGAGACAGGGTTGTAGCCTCTCCCCGATGTTATTCAGTCTGTACATTGAGCAAGCAGTAAAGGAAACAAAAGAAAAATTCCGAGTAGGTATTAGAATCCATGGAGAACAAATAAAAACTTTGAGGTTCGCCGATGACATTGTAATTCTGTCATAGACAGCAAAGGACTTGGAAGAGCAGCTGAACGGAATGGACAGTGTCTTGAAAGGAGGATATAAGATGAACATCAACAAAAGCAAAACGAGGATAATGGAATGTAGTCGAATCAAATCGGGTGATGCTGAGGGTATTAGATTAGGAAATGAGACGCTTAAGGTAGTAAAGGAGTTTTGCTATTTGGGGAGCAAAATAACTGATGATGGTCGAAGTAGAGAGGATATAAAATGTAGACTGGCAATGGCAAGGAAAGCGTTTCTGAAGAAGAGAAATTTATTAACATCGAGTATAGATTTAAGTGTCAGGAAGTCATTTCTGAAAGTATTTGTATGAAGTGTGGCCATGCATGGAAGTGAAACATGGACGATAAATAGTTTGGACAAAAAGAGAACAGAAGGATGCTGAAGATTAGATGGGTAGATGACAAAACTAATGAGGAGGTATTGAATAGAATTAGGGAGAAGAGAAATTTGTGACACACCTTGACTAGAAGACAGGATCGGTTGGTAGGACATGTTCTGAGGCATTAAGGGCTCACCAATTTAGTACTGGAGGGCAGCGTGGAGGGTAAAAATCGTAGAGGGGGACCGAGATTTTAAAACACTAAGCAGATTCAGAAGGATGTAGGTTGCAGTAGGTACTGGGAGATGAAGAAGTTTGCACAGGATAGAGTAGCATGGAGAGCTGCATCAAACCAGTCTCTGGGCTGAAGATCACAACGACAACATAAATGTTGATAACTATCTTGGCGCTTTAGTTTGCCGACGATCAGGAAAAATTTTAAATTTTGAAGAGACAGTACAGCGAGGGGGGTGGGGAGAGGGTGGGGGAGGAGCGATGATTCTATTGCCCCTCTGCACACTCCTCCACACACCGTGCGATGGTTATTGAGAAAAATGTAAATAGGGATGGTCCCACCGAGATCACGCGACGAATTCGCGAAGTGTGTAAGAGTATCGCACGTAAAATGAAAGTGAGGCAGGGCTTGGAGGCGCATATCGCTCGGTGCGCCGCGGCGTCAAAGGTCTAATGTCAGCGATGCAGATGGCCGCCCGTGGGCTATTATGAGACGAGCCGCGCAGCTCATCAGACGCACTTGAGCCGATTGCCGCCGTAAGTAAGGCTCTAGCGGCCTCCTGAATGGTCCGCGCTACCAGCTATATAGCCGCCGCGCCGCCTCAGCGACCAGTGGTACAAAGTGGCTGTCACTGCTGAGCGCTAGCAGTCAGCGAGGCCTCGTCTCCAACAGTGGATTGGCAACTGCTGTGCAACACGAGCGGTTCCAGGCGCTTCAGTCTGGAACCGCGCGACCGCTGCGGTCGCAGGTTCGAATCCTGCCTCGGGCATGGATGTGTGTGATGTCCATAGGTTAGTTGGGTTTAAGTAGTTCTAAGTTCTATGGGACTGATGACCTCATATGTTAAGTCCCATAGTGCTCAGAGCCATTTGAACCATTTTCGTTAAATATGGGCACTAAAATGCATATCTTAAAAGTTATGGGCACTTCTTCATCTTGCTACTGTTGCGAGATGGCGGGCTCTCTGGCCTCTTTATAAACTTATTAAAGGCCAGCCTTCCTTGCATTTCTAAAATCTGAATCTGTATACATGCAAATTAATGTCGTTCCGCTACAATGTTACACTGTCATGCAAAAGTAGGTAATCGTATGCTTGGCACGTACATGATCGGGAGAAGGATACATGCATATCATAATTCCGCTCTTTTCACATTGGAGAGAGCTGTAGCACCAGAACACCTTGGCCATGCCGACCGCTCACAATAGCAACCAATGGTCAGAAGGCGGGGGGAACATCTGGTCGCTGGAAGTTGCAGACAGAGCAATGACCCGTGGCTGGCGGCTTTCTCTTTTGATCTTGGATTCCTGGCGCCAGAACGACGGAGGCTCGCTATTTTTACAATGGCTGGAGGCAATTTTCTCTAGAAAGCCTCATATTTTGGTTAGGAACGCGCCAGTTCAGCGTCGAGGCTGCGCTGTTATTTGAGACGTTTCGAACAAACGATCGCCGAGCTCCATGAGGTAGCCGACACATGTAAGAACCAAATTATCACATTCCGTTGACACCCGTCGCCAGAAAATTTCCCGCGCAAAGACCTCGCGGAGGCTACGATAAGCGACTCGACTGTTCCGTCAGCACACGTGTGCAGGCACTATCGGGAACAGGTGAGAATGAATGATATTGTCACCTAGGTTGACGGAGTACGGTAATGGGAGCCTAGACGAGTTTGTTGTAAGGCCATAATTGGCGAAAGCTTAGTTTATCGGCTATGATTAGTCGAGTACTGGTACCAGCTGAGCGATCGCTCTCTGGGTGTGGGGCGGAAGAGAATTTTAGGGATCTGGTTCCCGACCGCCGCTAGAGTTGCTCGCGTACTTTAGCGCTTTTGCTGCAGATTAGTTTAATTCGCTGTTTCACTCGCCCGGCCATCCGACAAACACTTAGTTCTTTATCCCTTCTTTTTTTCGCTCTTACACTTCGATTAGTATCCAAGAAGGATCCCCATTTCCATGGGCGGAGCGGACCACGAGTAGCAGCCGTCGTCAAAGAAATGGTTCAAATGGCTCTAAGCATTATGGGACTTAACATCTGAGGTCATCAGTCCCCTAGAATTTAGAACTACTTAAACCTAACTAACCTAAGGACATCACACACATCCATGCCCGAGGCAGGATTCGAACCTGCGACCGTAGCGGTCACGCGGTTCCAGACTGAAGCGCCTAGAACCGCACGGCCACACCGGCTGGCCAGATGTTAAGTCCCGAAGTGCTTAGAGCCATTTGAACAATCCTTTGGTGATATCGTCGTACATCGTGGCACTGCCTCCGATTACCAATTTGTTTCTCGATATTATACAATTCACCTGTTCTCTTTGCTCCACCCTCTCGTAGTAGAGAAGCACACTAGATTCCATGCAGTGTCGTTTGTACTAAGCTCTTACCAACACCTCTATCAAGTGAGGACTAGTTACACGTTTGGTTTACTTTAATATACATGATTGTCCCTTGTATAATTCCTAATCAATTTTCGTGATCCATTTAAATAAAATGAATTTAATAGGAAATTTTTAAGACGACATTTATCTGTTGAACAGTCACACTCACAAGAAACCTTCCCCATCGTCACTTTTGGAAGGGACCTTTGATCAGTTAATTTAATGCATACATTTTATGAAAGGATAGCCATCACACGTAGGATTTATATCACGGCCATTATAAGACTGCGTTACACACCTTGTGCAGATTCAATCTAGACCCACTTGGGTGTGATTTGCATAACATAAGGGTTCTACGAAAGCAAACACACGGTAGTTTCCGCTATCAAACACATTTATTCTACTGCAAGCTCTCTGCTGTCATGAACGACCTACAGAATGCATTAAACAAATGAGGAACACTCCTCTGTTCTTGCCTGTGGATACAGCATGCAGTAAACATCTGTTAATGTACTTAATATATATAATATCTACAGTTCAGCGCATACAGTGGTTCAAATGGAGCCAGTTTTTGTTCTGATAAGTTTGTGAAACGCTTTTACATTTTAGATTCACCTTTGCAGTTACCAGCATAGTGGAAGCCTATTATTCCACATGCGAAATGGCAGACACGATCTTCCATTATATTCTGGCAGATGACAGTAACAGTCGGTCCCATGCCCTATATGTTGAAAAATATTCAGAACGCAGGGTACCAACAGGCTATGGACTAGGAATGGCGGTTATCGCTGAAACAACCGGTTTTCGGTTATATCGGTTTTCTTCGACGCCAGTTTAAAACCGCTCAAAATAACCGGTTACTGACATAACCGATTTTAGATTTTTTATTCCTATTATTCCTTTAATAAACGTAGAAATCTAACAAAAAATGAAAGTTTTTGAGTCTCTCAGTTTCGATATACATAGAATCAAAATATTATATTCATCTACATCTACATACACACCGCGCAAGCCACCGAACGGTGCGTGGCGGGGGGTAACCTCTACTTCTACTAGTCAAAAAATAATAAATAGGAAACAAAAAGTCCGTCCACCGTTCGCGTCTCTGCTCTAAATGTGGTAAATGGTTGAATACTACAAGGGATCACCAGTATTCTCTTATTAATTCCAATTCTTTTAAACTCTGCTCAAAAATTATGTTCTAATCGGGGATCGTATCACTATTTGTGCACTACGAATAGTCGGTGCTAAAGGGTGAAAAATGGGGTTTATTTTTCGTGTTCATTTGCCCGTTTTCAAAGGTATACAAGCAGATCAACGCATGTTATACGGACACACGCAGCTGATTAGCTACTTCCTATTTTTATTGAGTACTATGAATGAATTGTTGTGAAGTTGTTAAGTTATTACTGCTGCCATAATTTCCTTCCTATTTTATTATTTCATGGAAACGGCAGACTAATCTTTTATAGCAACTGAAGCATTGTACTTCATTGCTGTGTCACTTCGTATAAGCTGTTCCAGACTAGGGTTGGTGCAGTTCACCAGTGCAGTACGACCGGTGTCCAGCAACTACTGCGAGAAACTTGTATAGACCAGGTGGCGACAAGTCTTGCACGTATCTTAAGCCTCGAGGCACGGAAAGCGGAACATTATTGCCTCATCAAGACCGTACTAATCCTTGTGCTATGTGTTTGTTGTTCGTTTGTGTCGTCATTGTTATTAAAATATCACTGACAGCTTTTCGTTTTTAAGCAAACCTTTTTTCCTTAAAAAAGGAGTAATTTTAGTTCGTAAAATCTGCTTGGTTTGAAATATTGCTATTATTATAGAAAATGGGAAAGCGATCAGTGGTGTTTTAATAACAATGCCGATAGAAACGAGCAGCAAACATGTTGTTGTTGTTGTTGTGGTCTTCAGTCCTGAGACTGGTTTGATGCAGCTCTCCATGCTACTCTATCCTGTGCAAGCTTTTTCATCTCCCAGTACCTACTGCAACCTACATCCTTCTGAATCTGCTTAGTGTATTCATCTCTTGGTCTCCCTCTACGATTTTTACCCTCCACGCTGCCCTCCAATACTAAATTGGTGATCCCTTGATGCCTCAGAACATGTCCTACCAACCGATTCCTTCTTCTGGTCAAGTTGTGCCACAAACTTCTCTTCTCCCCAATCCTATTCAATACTTCCTCATTAGTTATGTGATCTACCCATCTAATCTTCAGCATTCTTCTGTAGCACCACATTTCGAAAGCTTCTATTCTCTTCTTGTCCAAACTATTTATCGTCCATGTTTCACTTCCATACATGGCTACACTCCATACGAATACTTTCAGAAATGATTTCCTGACACTTAAATCTATACTGGATGTTAACAAATTTCTCTTCTTCAGAAACGCTTTCCTTGCCATTGCCAGCCTACATTTTATATCCTCTCTACTTCGACCATCATCAGTTATTTTGCTCCCCAAATAGCAAAACTCCTTTACTACTTTAAGTGTGTCATTTCCTAATCTAATTCCCTCAGCATCACCCGACTTAATTAGACTACATTCCATTATCCTTGTTTTGCTTTTGTTGATGTTCATCTTATATCCTCCTTTCAAGACACTGTCCATTCCATTCAACTGCTCTTCCAAGTCCTTTGCTGTCTCCGACAGAATTACAATGTCATCGGCGAACCTCAAAGTTTTTATTTCTTCTCCATGAATTTTAATACCTACTCCGAATTTTTCTTTTGTTTCCTTTACTGCTTGCTCAATATACAGATTGAACAACATCGGAGAGAGGCTACAACCCTGTCTTACTCCCTTCCCAACCACTGCTTCCCTTTCATGTCCCTCGACTCTTATAACTGCCATCTGGTTTCTGTACAAATTGTAAATAGCCTTTCGCTCCCTGTATTTTACCCCTGCCACCTTTAGAATTTGAAAGAGAGTATTCCAGTCAACATTGACAAAAGCTTTCTCTAAGTCTACAAATGCTAGAAACATGCAAACATATGGCGTAAGAACTAGTAGAGCACTGCTGAGACAATAATGTCCCTGCTGCCGTGTACCGTGGTTTAAGGTACGCGTATATGTGCGGCGTGCAAGACTTGCCCCGTCTGGTCGATACGGTGGTTTCTTAGTGTCGTTTCCGGACATACGTTGCACTGCGGAATGTCACCAGCCCTAGTCTGGACATATTTTTACGTATCGACGTAGCAACGAGGTATAATGCTATAATCGAAAACGTCTCGTTTCAGCGATAACCGCCATCCCTGCCTCAGGCACAATTGTTCAGCCGGCTTTCCCAGCGACAGCAGACTCTGGCTCCCTAAGTCCAATAACAGCGGATCGCGTCAGACCTTGCACCATTTATGCTTCTGTTGTTGAGGAACGACTATTGCAATGAGTGTAACAAGATCCTGGAACTAGCGCGCGTAGCATTTCAGCGTTCCCTAGTCTGCGTGGTCCTGCACGGACAGTTGCTATCATGTACAGCGTGTCCAAGCCCTTCGACCACAAGGTCACCCTCCCATATGGCAGTTCTGCCAGTGGCTTTAGAAATATGTACTGAAGATCCTACTTTTCACAACAAATATTCTGTTTACAGACTCGAAACACTAGTAGCATCTGTGAAGTACTTTCTAGTGACGGCACCATATTACTTTTAATATTACAGAGGTGAATTCGATCTTCATTGCTGCCTAATGACTAAATATTTAACATATTTGCACAACGCTGTAATCTCTGTTAATCATTGGTCTTTTTGAAAAAGACGTTTTTAATGACTTCGAAACCTAGGTCAAGGGGTTTGCATAAAACTTGAGCTATGGCAACCGATCTGGCTGTTTTTTCACCTTTTCCTATAC